>NC_083686.1:19297500-19565000 GCF_033118175.1 Dama dama | reverse complement strand
CCAAGTATTTGCTTCAGTATGTTACTATATTCTATTTGTTGGGTCCTCAGAAAGTATCTCCTGGTAAAGTCTAGACAAAAATTCACTTAACAACAAAATATTCCCCAAATAAAAGCAAAAAGTCAAAAAAAGACTGACAAATAAGGAGCCAGTAAAACATCTTTAAAGCAGAAGCACACAAACTGAACCTTTTATACAAAGTTTAAATTATTAACTCCCAACACCACCTAGTGTTATCTATGTAAGTAGCTGCTTAACTTACTTTACTAAGACCAACATTGTGATATTTCTTTTCCATTATCTTCTTCACTGGTTCCTCTTCCTTAAAGGTAATAAAGCAGAATCCACGCCTCTTATTGGTCTTGTTGTCCATGGGGAGCTCTATGGATTCAACCTGATTATTTAAAAAAAAAAAAATAAGTTATAATACTTTAGTTTCCAAGTTTAGTGGTGAAAATGCACACAGAAAACAAGCATTTGGCACTTAAGCTTTATTCTGCTATCTCTCCGTTTACTTTACTCTTTTAAAAAAAGTCTTCATATTAGAATATGCACTCCACCTAGTTTTTAAACTTTTTATTAAAAAACAGCTTCCCAGGGCACTGATATCTATTATCTAATTCAAGGATCACAAACTCAAATGCCCACTAAGCACAAGCAGAAGGAAACAATACATTTTTTAAAAATTTTGGCCGTGCTGCTCAGCATGTGGGATCTTAGTTCCCTGACCAAGGAGCAAACCCACGCCCCCCGTATGGCAAGAGCAAAGTCTTAACCAATGGACCACCAGGAACATCCCCAGTCCATTTTAAGAGAAAAAGAATTAAAGTAACTGTGTTTGGGAGAATATGGAGGAATGGTGAGAACTGCTAAAAACTATAAAGAACATTCAAGCAATCGAAAGTGGAAGCTGCTACACTTAAATCTTAAGATGGCTGTAACCAAGCCACGGTTGGATGATTGCAAAGAAGGCAATCCCAATATTGCTCGATCTTACAAATATTGAAGAAAAGGTAAATGCTCAGATTTTTGCAGGCATTTCAGCTCCTAAATACTAACAACAAAACAAACAATATATCTGTCTGAATCATACCAACGATGTCTGCTGACTGTATGTGGGTCTAAAGACTCAAATTTCTCAACTTTAAATCATTAATTCACAAACAGACTCTCACCAAGTCTGTAATTAGGTTCATAAAATCTGCACATATACATGTACCTAAATTGAGAAGGCACTACACCGTATTTTCTTTCTTTCCTATTCTCAACTGAAGCATCTCCTTGTACATCTCAGGTAATCCGATCTGGATTTCTTCTTCATTTACAGTTTTATTCCTTCTACTAATCCAGTCAATTTCTACTCTGAAAGTCTTTGTGGCCACTGTGCCCACAACAGCGCCTCAGTAAACCACAACAAGGCAGTCTTCTAACCTTCCAAGATACTGCTCTGAAAATACTGCTAATAACGTATCTATACTATCCTTATTTCAAAACAAATCACATTGTCTATCCAAACTTCAAAACAATTTGGGAAAACCCAGTGAGAAATCTGTAATGTGATAACTGTATTTATACTAAATTTGACAAAAAAAAAAAGGGTCAAAATATTATCACATACCTCACCAAAACCACCAAAGTACTCCCTTATTTTCTCTTCAGGTGTATCTGGAGAAAGGCCACCAACAAAAATTTTTTTAACAGGCTCTTTTGTTTTCATGGCTTTGGCCCTCTTAGGATCAATCACCTTCCCATTCA
This sequence comes from Dama dama, assembly GCF_033118175.1. Lineage (NCBI taxonomy): Eukaryota > Metazoa > Chordata > Mammalia > Artiodactyla > Cervidae > Dama > Dama dama. Next base: position 19,563,245 of record NC_083686.1, on the reverse strand, counting down.
ATTTATGTTCTTTCTGATCCATGACCTAAGGAAATTGAAGTTTTTCATTTGAAAGATGTGTATCTTAACTAAAGTTCACAGATTATTAACTTACTTAAGAATAACTATAGTTAAATAAATGTAGCTAATGCCAGACATATGTTGACCAGCTCACAAAGTGCCAATTGTGGTGATGGGATATCTGCTAATACATACTAGTGTCTAAACCTCAAGGTCAGTTAAGAATGAGAAGGGTTAATCAACTACCAGAAAATCATCATGCCTCTATCTATCAGCATTATAAGCATGACTGCTACTTCCCCGAGGACTAAAGACTGAAATGTAAAATGATTCAGTCCAGTTTCCTGCCTACAGATTTCAACGTCTGTACTTCTGTGAACGTGTCACAGCACGTCTTTACAATCAAGCATCTTTAAAGGTTTTTAAATTTAATTTTAATGTAGTAGAGCCTGGCACATGAAGTATTCAGGAAACAATTCTTCAATCTGATTCTTAAAATGTATTGGCAAACACCGTTATCTTTTTCTTCATATAAGCACAAAGAGGGAAATCACAAATAATGGGCATATTAATTGTATCAAACTATTCACATATTTTATTAACTGATTAGAACACATAGCACACTACCTTATCTACACTCTCCGACTCTTTAAATAGCACAAAGCCAAAACCCCTTGATCGCCCTGTGATAGGATCTAACTTCAGAGTGCAGTCTACGACTTCACCAAATTTGGAGAAGTAGTCCTTCAGATCTTTCTTTGTAGTGTCCCAGCTAAGGCCTCCTATAAACATTTTCCTGTAAAGACAAAAAGCAGTATTAAAATGCTAAAAAGTTTCTGATTTTGCCTTAAGTATCCACATCAATAATAATACTTTCCCCAAACTGCACCGATTTACTGGGCAGTATATTAAAATGTCACTCTTCCTACATAACCACATATCAAGAACATCCTATTTACAGTTTTGGAGAGTTTTATCACTACTGCGCCTGCATAATTACAAGATAGTGAGCAAGCAGCAGATTAAGTCTTTTGACTTATCAAAAAGATAAGTGCATCCCCAACGTAAAAAGAGTGTATACCGTCTTTCTTAAATTACAATACTGGTAATAGCAAAATACAGAATTTCACCTTGAAATTTCTCTTCCAAATCTTTATTAAACTTATAAAAAGACTATGCAGTCCCCGCTAATCACAGCAGCTACCATGTGCTTACGCTGAAGTTTCTTTTCTAACAGTTCTCTCATTAATAAAACTCTTAGCACAAAAAAAGAGAGTCTCACAGTTAAGTTGTAAACCAAGTTTTTGGATGTGCTAAGAATCCTTAATAAAGACAAAAGTAATCACATAAGCAATTTAATAAACAAAAAGAATTATCCACTGAAGCAAAACCCACTAATTAACCTAGATGATTTATTTCCAGTAGAACCTCAGTTAACCAGCAATAAGATATTTAAATCTTTAAAATGCTACAAGTGACAGGCGGTAAGTGGAAACCACCAAGACACTTTAAAACCAAACTACACCCCCCCCCAAAAGAAAACTTAACATGAAATCTTATTTTTATTACAGCAAAAGGTCATAAAGCTCAGATCTGGCAGCTCTGTGAGCCCCCTGACTTCTGCCCTCTTTACCCACTCCCACAGAAGAGCTAACAGTACCTCCTACCCTTTGGAGAGACTGAAGATTGTTACTTTAAGGGTAAACTGTCAGAATTTGTTATGTGAGGACTAAAAATCAATTTCAACACGGGAACAAAATCATGCTTGGTCAACGACTTCTGTCTTTCTAACTGCAGTGGGTCAGAGGTAGGGGCAGCGGGGGAATGTGGTGCTAACTTTCAGCTCTGGAAAGAAATTAAAGCAAGAACATCTCCATCTTGTGGGCTTCTTAGAATTTTGCCACTAAAACCAATTCTTTCAACTAAAGGACAAAGTCTTATCTCTAGAATAAGATCCTGCTTCCGCTTAACCTAAAAATGCCAGATTAACTGAGGTGTTACTGATCTTACTATTATCAGTCTTGTTCTCACTTCTAATGATAAATGTAACACAAAAGAAGTCGTTTTTAGGCATACAGTGTGCTTCCCATTTAAGTTAGGTTTTCAACTTGTACCTGTATTCTAGAGTTGGATTATTTATATGCTTAACATTCAGAATTCTAATAAAATTTCCACACTCTAAGTAACTTTTATTAACCCTTTTTGTATTTTATAATCAAAGGAGTGTAACAAAACACTCATAATGTACAGGTACTTTTAATGTTTATAGCTAATTCCATGGGGAAAAAGTTGAGGTATTTTCAATGACATTTTCTTTCATATCCAGTGAAATAATATACAGTCAAAGTTACTTAAATTGCTTTAAGCACTTTTATTTTTAACCTAAAGATCCTGAGTACCTACCTTCATAGATGAAAGTACATTATCAACATTTACTCTTTCAAGGTGAAGAGGACACTGCTATCTTTTTCATGAGAAAGAATCTGACTATACAGCAATGGCCTCTTACTCCGATATTCATGGGATGTTCTTGATAGACACAATTTCAATTATGCTAAAATTTAACTATCAAATTACTATTGTGATTACTACAGAAACTTTCCATCAATAATTTAACAGTTTGAAATTACTTCAACCTGAAGAGAATAAATAAAAGAAACCTTTTTTAAAAAACTAAAATTGAAAGGCAAGAAAATCCTGTGGCTGTCTGGCCTGTTCCTCAGATACTGAGGCAAAACTGGTTTTGATTTTATTTACGCAAGGTAATGTTTTATTTACCCAAGGCAATGTTTTTATTGAGTTGTGTCCTCAATTTAAAATTAATGAAAAATAGTTACAAAGAAATAAATTATAACACCAAGAATGAGGCACATTCTATTATTCACAAACCCCAAACTTTTTGTCAACATTAGATATCAGTTTTCTTAACTACATAAGCATACTAATTCATCAATTGGCCCATTAAGTGTTCCCTAGAGAAACTTTGCACATTTAATAAGAGTCCTGAGGATCAAAAAGTAGTTAAATGTGCCTACCTTAAGAGTTGAAAGGTAACTGAAGAGGCTATCCTTCTTAAACTAACAGTCAAATCCCATTTATCCAGAACAGCTAATGTCCTAGACAACTGTAATTTATAGATATTCCAGAGAATGATTACTGTTTGCCAAAAAATTAGAGCAAAATATGTAGCAATAAAACTTTAGCCATCCAGCACCTTTAGAGAATGAGCCAGATAGCCCACCTTCCTTCAAGTATTGCCTGTTTTCCTAGCCTCTCAATTGTTTAACGTTCAATTACTTGGAATGCCCCTGGATGGAATGGCAACCCACTCCAGTATTCTTGCCTGGAGAATCCCATGGACAGAGGAGTCTGGCCGGCTGCAGTCCGTGGGGTCCCAGAGTCGGACATGACTGAGCAGTGAACACACTGCATCCAATTTTTTTCTGTTCGCCCTACAGCACACTGCACATACTCCTGTGTAATCATGATTTAACATGCCAAGAGTCAGTCACCACTGACTCATGCGACTTGTAGCATGCCTGCGATCGCCTCAACTTTTTATTAATGAATTAAATACACCTTATTTCTTGGCTCTAGCTTTCTTAGTTCTAGTTTTCATTTTTGCCAGATTAATCAGCAGCCGCTATTCTAAAATGCTCCCTACTCCATTTTGGGGGAAGTTCGTTGGCACTTGATTTTTTTCTAATTTTTGGTAAAGTAACAACAGTAAACAGCCTCTGACCAAGAGTTTAACTGGCTTTTTTTGAGACAAATTCATTACCATTTTGGCAGTCCCAAAACGCTCATCTGCTCCTCTAATAAGGTTGCTGCACAAAACTGATAACCAGACAGGTGGATATACTACAATAAAGATACTGTACCAAATCCATCCCATCTTTAACATATTAAATCCATCCCATTTTTATTCAGTAGACATACCAAAAATATAAACATAACAGATAAAAAAAGCCTGTTATCTTAATTCTGGATAAATGGAAACTTATTTTAGCGTCTCTATAATATGAGCATTCCCACATGCCCTGCCTCAAATTATGAGATGGTGTAAGATATCAATTTAAACTATATTTTATATTACTGTATCTTACTTAAAGCACAGATTACCTTTGCGGCCTTGAATGTAAAGACTGACTTTAAAGTTACTTACATGCCTGCAGAGACAGGCAAACATTTTACAATGAAGGAGAGCTGGACTTTCATAAAAATCCTGAGCAGTGAAGTTAAAACTACAGCACAGGACTTGTTCAAGTAGCAAAAATGGGTCCCTGATACTACAAGTTTTAAATCTGATCCTTACCTCTAAGTGAATCAATAATCCCAACTGAAGTGGAGAACTTCATCTACAGCATCAACAAAGTTTAATTTTTTAATCCTATCTATAAAGTTATTTAGCACCCCAGAGGCAATACAGTATACAACTTACAACACCTACTGAGCAATTAAAATACCCTTGCCTTATAGATACTGACATTATACCATACTGTAATATTAAATGACAAGCACTGCAGATAACTCTCCAAAAGAGACTTGAGGGTGCTTTGTGGGACATTCTCCTCTAAAGGAAGTAAATTTAGAGGCAGTGAGCCAAGCTACTTGGGGTTTAAATCCTTCTTCCAGAACTTACTAAAAGCTTACCTCAGCTATCTGCAATAAGGATTTAAATGGCACAGAACATGGTATGACACACTCTAAGTGCTCCATAAAAACAAATTACTATTTAGAAGGGTAGAACACAAACTATATCTAATTATTAAATAACTTTTTCATTTATTCAATGACTTGAATTTTTTTAATCTGCATGAGCTAATGAAAGTTTCCAACATTAAAGGGGTATAGGCCAGGATGAGTTTTATATAAATGGATCCTACGATTATTTTTAATGCTGAAGACTTAGCCTCAAACTTTAAATATCCCATATAAAAAATACAGACAGGAAATTAGGTTGTCTGAAACTCGTAAATGTAGTTCCAAATTCACACTAACGACTTGTCTGTACTCCACATAAATGCCAGTACCTTCAATAAAGAAGCATTTCTGATATAAAAAGCAGTATGGAAGGAGCAGTACTGGTTGCAGGAAGCTGTTCTGTCTCTTCCCATCTAAGAACTTTATTCTCTATACTACTGAGGCCCCTAGGGTTACACTCCAAACTCAAGAGTACTTTTTATATAAAGATACTTCCCCTAACAAGGCTTTACCGTCAAATACCCTTTTCAGAGTAATACAATTATTACACTTCTTTCCAATTTTGGAAAAGGGCAAACAAAGTTCTCTTAACTTTTAAAACTTCCCAACAACTTGTAATCTTCCATATGTAATTTCATAACAAATTCTGACAGTTTAAAAACTACAACAGAATGTCAAACTGATAATACATCTCAAGTATGTAACATGACTAGCCAATCACTGTCACCTTTTAGAGTAATGTCACTCAAGCATAAACACTAATCCTTATTTAAATAAAATTTCTGCTATTTTATCATATGTCTTTACAATCCTAAAATATTAAAAGTTATTGATAATAAGAATCTTACCAATAGATAAAAAAAATAAGTATTTATTCTTCCTTATAAAATACAGATTTAGTTTAGAATTAAGTCAGCAGTTACCTAAACAGGGAGGGGTTCATTTTTGGCAACTAGATATCATATGGTATCATTTCAGAATCTGTATAAAAAAAATACCCCTGGAAATGGCTTGACAAACTTTTAGCAAGTAAATAAAAAAAAATTCTTCTAGCTAATGTATCAGATCTTATTTCTTCATACTTTGAATGAACCTAAATGACTAAAAAAGACAACTGAGTTGAAACATAACAGCTAATAAACATGAGAGCTTTTGAACAAACTTTAAATGTTTGACCCAAAATTTCCCCATTTCATTCCCAAGCAAGAACGACATCTTGTATTTTTGCTTTTAAAATAAACTCTCAATCAACTTTGTAAGGTAAACACTGTTCTACCTAGAGGTTAAGATTCTGGTTAACTGAGATTACTACACATTCACAATTCTTTATCAACACTAAACTCATCAAATAATTTTCACCTTTCTTGATGGAACTTCAGAATCTTGCAATGCTTTAAAATCACATTACTTTTTAATAATGTAAGGGGAAAAGTATATAAGATTCATTCCATGACACTGTTGATTGCTTTTTGAGTATACTGGCTGATAGTTTCATCTATCTTTCTCACGAGACTTGAGGTAGGGAGACAGAGCTGTTTGGGCTTTGTGATAGCTTCAAGTTTAGATAAGCAGGAGCTTACAGAACATGACCCAATACTTAAAACTATCACCTTGATTATTGGCCAAACACTGCCAGTAATGAGTTTCCCCAATCCACCCCCAAATAGTCTTAAATGTCTAGTTCCAATGTACAATATAATACTCCAGAAACTAAAACATGCTTACCTTTACTCCACAGGAGTAAACCACTGGCAGTACCAACTATTAAGGCACAGGATAAATACACAAGCTATGAAAGCAGGCTATGGAGTCAATCTTCCTGTGAGGAGCAGTGTTTCCATCACACAGATCAGCAAACCAAGTAAAAGCATGTTGTGTTACCTGAGACCACACTGTTGGGAGTGAAGTAACAGAGACAGATCCCACGCTTCCAGCATCCCGTTCAGTGCCCTATCTACTAGAACGTTGAAGCAGAACTAAAGTCAAATAAAACTTCAACTAACAAAAGTTGTTCATCACTCCATTTGTGAATCTGCACACTCTCAAGGTGCAATTTTAACTGGAATGGGGGAAAAATTAATTCTATTCCTTTTTGAATGCTTTCAAGCTAAAACTAATCACCCTCAATATTGGCCATGAAATCACACACAATGGTAAATTCAAAACTCTATTAGGGCACCCTTACAGATGACAGAGTACCCAGGTAATGTTAAAAAAAAAAAAAAAAAACCCACAGTAAACATACTTAATTTATAGAAGGGGCCACAAGTATATTCATCTCAAAAAGCAGCACTTAAAAACTGATATTCAATGATATTCTCCAATTTCAAACCCAAAAGGTCAGGTGATTTTAGTATCCTGTGTATTAGAGTAAGAATGTGAAACGAAGAGAATTGAGTACTCCTTCCTTAGAGGTTCATCATCTTAAGATCTGGGGGCATCCATTTCTGCAATTTTAGCCCTGGAAAGCTGTCAAAGGTCCCAAAGAATGCTAAAACTCAGTCTACTCAGGGTCTCAACTTTATAGTAAATCCAATGTACTGAATCAAAGGCCAGTCAATTTGGCGTGAGACTACTTTATCTAAAAGTAACTGTTCTACAAAGCAATGCTCAAGATGCCCCAGAAGCCCCAGGGTATAAATTATAATCTCAAATATTAAAACAAAAACTTGTTAGGTAGACCCATTTCTTAAAAATTAGATGGGTGACAACCTATAGCACATTTAATTTACAATATCCTCAAACAGGAAGAATCATACTTAAGTTTCTACACTAATAGTTACAGTACTAGATCAATCGCCCTATTAACAGGAAAGTATTGCTGTACTTTGGCTGATAGATGAATGGGGGATTATTCTGCTTCTTGTCTAATCCAGTGAAGGCAAGTCAATGCACCTACCCTGTAAAACTGTCTGAAGGTTAACACAGTTATTACAGCTCCCCATGAATCATTAGAATGTAAAAACTCCGTCTCCAGGCAGCTTGCTGTACATAGGATGTGTTCTTTTACCGGACACTAATTTTAGAGCATCTAAAAGGACTGTAGCCCTACAGAGAAGGAGGAGTCCACACCAAAATGGGCAATCCCAGTGTAGTAGTTTCTAAGTAAAAACTTGGGACGTTAAAGTTAAAAATTAAAATGAGGTGAACTCAGGCAGGCATTTTACTATGGAAATACTCTAAAGGCCCACAGTAAATTGTGGAAACCCTTTATTCCACTAGAGATTTAACAAGCATGCCCTCCTCAAAATACCTGTTTATTCTTATATTAAAAATAAACAACACTTCAGTCTACAATAATTTAAAATACTTTTAAGATGAAATCGTAGTCACTTTAGTCTCAAGTTAGAATTGTAAAAAGAAACACACAAAAAGATGTGTTTAAGAAATTTAGATAATTTTGTATGTAGTAACCACTATTTCACTACTATTATGAAACTTTTCCCCAGTTTTCCTCAAATTGGGACACAGAGAAGAACATATAGGGTGGCAAGTGCAGACACCAAAAAGATCAGAAATTTTGAGGGATTTTTTTTGTCTAAGAAACAGTATGTGTAAAGCACAAGGCTAACTAATGAGACAGTAATTTTTTTAAGTCAAATTATTAGACTTTAAAAATGAAAATATTTGTTAAATGTACAAAGTAAATTTCATAATCTAAAATTGTTAACTGTAAATATTCAATTGTCCAATTTTCCTAAGGGATCACTCAAAAAACTTGCAAAGTTATAGTATTAGGTAACAGAACATAAAAATTATCTTAAAGTAAAAAAAAACAAGAAACCTTTATACCTAAGTGTATGGTCCTTTCAAATTACTAAAAATAATTGCTTACATAAGATGAAATAAGTAATGGAGCAGTAAAGTCAAGTACAGTTATAATTTATACTTATTTTAGTTTGCCACTATTACCTAGAAATAAAATTCAACTATCAAATGGCCAGATTAATTTGCATCAAAAAACTTTTATTTGGTATGTCAAACTTCATCTCCAATATAATACTGGACAGATTTCAGTGAAAGAAAATAACAGTAATAAGCTCCTGTAAGACTTAAATGTTATTCCAACTGGGCTCTTAGAATGTAGTTTCTACAGCTATCAGTCAACTACCTGCAATTTACCTGCCCTCTAAACACCAGTGGTAGTAAATACAAACTCTTAGATATAACCCAAAGGCTGAAATAGTGACATTTGGAGAAAGGGAAGGATAAAAAGAACAATAATCTACCAGACTTCCAAAAAGTCATGCAATTGTGAATACATGTAAACCAACTGTAATTAACATTCCAGCCAAATCACACTAAACATCTAAAAATCTGATTTAAGCTGTAGTGGAAAGCCACATCAGTATGCTTTAATATGAATGTGCAATTCTTATTAAAGTTGTGTTTACAAATGTTTGGTGATTTAAAAAAAAAGAAACTTCATTTTTGCATACATATACACAATACTACTTTAAAAATAGTTTTACTATTGACATGTCCAGAATACTTCAGTATAACATGCAATATATTTTAAACACACAATACTTCATATCAGATAACCTTCACACATAGCATTAAAGTTAGAAATACAACAAAAAAATTTTGTCTTAACAAAAACAAATCAACTTTAAATTTACTTTTTCTTGCTCACATAGAAAACATCATTATTAATTATATTAAGCTTTAATTGGCCAAACCACAAATACATGCATTACCACAGACCAAAAACCATGTAATGGCATCAATTTTGCCCAAAGATCACACACGATGCCTAAAAGGTTTTATATCCCAGGTACAATATCCTACTGTACTAAAGTCTAGAATTTCCTGGGAATCAATGGGCAACTAACCAATTCACAGCCTCCACATGTTACGACTACTGAAACCTTTATAATACAGAAATAAAATGTAAAAGTTTTACCATTCTTCCCGCTGTGCCGTCGCTGCTTCAGAGTGTCGTGGGGAGGAGTTTGAATGGCTAGGGAATTAACAACCGGTACAGCAACCAATCAAAATTCTAGTTTTAGTGTTTGACACGTTAGGGTTAAAAACTTTAATTCATTTACACTCTAGTTCAATAGTAGATAAACTACAAAGGCAGCTCCTTTGTGATTTGAAAAATCAGAACAGAAAGCCTGCCCCAAACAGTAAGTTAAGCAATTAATCATTTGGCTGCCTCTGTCCAAAGAACAGAATTCAGAAAAAAAAAAAAAAAAAAAAAACCAAAATGTTAAAGGCTTAAGTTGCCAAACATTTAACATATCCCTTTCTTAAACTAAGTCGTACATAATTCAAGATAAATGAAGTTCCCCATCCCACCTCTACTCTCCCAAAGCCAGCAATCAGCAAAACAGCCCCACACAAGTCTGCCTCGGCTGAGAATATTAAATCCTGGATCCAAAGGGCTTATCTCTCTCCCGCTGCAAAGCTGGTGCTTTTCCCCAATAAAGGAAACCGTGTTTTCTAATATTGGGTTAAAGCGACATTTTACTGTTTTTACCTTCTACCAACACCTTTCTCCTTGTTACAGCGGAAAAAAGTTTACAGACACACCCCCCGCCCCAACCACAAAAAGTAATGGAAGCGTTAACCCAACATGAGCGATCAGTAACGGGAATAAAACTCAAGCAAGAACCTCGATTTAGTCCCTCCTGCTAACTCCTGTATTATGCTCCCGGCTCCCAAAGGCTGCGTTCTAATAAATACTATGCAGCTTTAAGTAATACACACAACGTATTCCAAATGGAGCAAACAACTTACTACTTAAAAACCTGCAAAAAAAAAAAAGCCATAGCACAATACAGGATTTGTTCGTTTTATGAAAAAAGGCTGGTAGGCCTCCTCTAACTTAAGTGGGTGAGAGCGGGAAGGAGAAATCAAGAGAGACCAAAAAAAGGATCCCGGGCACAAGGTGGGTTTTTAAAAACTGAAAACCGCCCAGAAGAGGTAAGGTAAAAGTACTATCTGTACCAACAGTCGGGGAATCCAATAGCCGAGGGCGCGAAAAAGGTGCGCGGTTAGAATAACTCAGCGGGGTGGGGGAAGGGCAGCCTGCTAGACGGAGGTAGAACAGCTCCAGTCAAGCGCAGGCCCGCCGACCAGGAACTTCAGGAAAGCCCTGGCAGCAAAACCAACGTACCAACAGGCGATCGGGCAATTTTACCGGGCCCACTGGGTTCCGTAAAGCTGAAAAGTAGGGACTATGTGAGCAAGCCGTCGGGCGATGATGCATAGAGAAAAAAGGCGAAGATCGAGGCGAAACTTACTCAAAATACTTAAAAAAAAAAAAAAAAAAAAATTCGGCCTGAAGCCGAGACGGGAAAGGAGCAGAGCTGGACAGCCTACACATTCCCCGAAGCATGTGTTTTGAGAAGAAAAGCATCGTCTCGGGATGCTGCAGTGAGAAGCACCCAATAACCCTTAGGTGTCCAGGCATACAAGCCTTTCTGTCTGATTGCGTTTTTTATGCCCAGGACTTTTAAGAAAACTGGGCAGCGAGAAGACACCGGGGCTAGAAAAAAGGCTACCCCCTCGACAGGCGGGAAAAAATTCCGGCGGCTAAGTCGGTGGGAGGAGACCCGAGGCAAGGGAGGGAAGGAGGGCGGGCCGGGGAGCAGCATGGTGACGGCTAAAGGTGGAAACGTGTGTGATGGGGGAGGGGGCGATTAGCACGCTGGGGGGAGAAGGAAATGAAAGCCCCGGGGAGACCAGGGTAGAGAAGGGAGGACAGTGCAAAGAGGCTGCACGGGCGCCTGGAGGGCGGGCGGAGAGCGGGAACGAGGCCTAATGGCGGGGGGGTAGGGAGGGGGAGGGGGGATAGTTGGGCCTGACTATCCCGGGCCGCCCCTTACTCACCCTTCATCCTCCTCGTTCTTACTGGCATCGATCTTCGCCCCCTCCGACTCGGCGCTGCTCCCTTCGGTGCCGCCGGCCGCGGTTCCGCCCCCGGTCCCGGCTCCACTTCCCGCCGCCGCCGCTGCCCCCTGCGCCGCCGCCACCATGGCTCCCTCCTGCTCGCCCGCCGAGCCGCCTACCGCCGTTGTTGCCGCCGCCGCCGCCCCGTCCCCGCCGAACTGCTCCTCCGACATGGTGTTACTGCCTCCGCCGCCGCCGAGACTACACCCTCCGCTGCCGCGAACCGAAACTAGCAGCAAAGTAATCCCCGCCGCCGCCGCCGCGCGCCCGCTCTACCGCGCGAAGCACACAACAAGGCAGAGAAGGCGCGCGTGGCTGCAAAGGCTCCCGCGCCTCTCCCTGGCCTGCCCCCCTCGCCTCCCACTCTCGCGCGGCGCGCACTCCCGCTCTCGCCCGCTGCACTAAAAAAGAATAAGCAGCGGCGGCCGCTCTTGCCTCCTCCTCGCTTTAATGGCGCCGCCGCGGACCACCTAAAATGGCCGACGGAAGAACGGCGCGTCCCGGTCACGTGACGCGCGAGCGCGCCCTTTGCACCTCCCCCGCCCCCTTTACCGCTAGTTTTCTTCTTCCCCCCCTTCCTCTTCGGTCCCGCCCTCTCGCTCCCTTTTATACCTTCCTCGCACGCGCAGCGCCGCACAGCGTGGGGCCTTTAAAAGGAACCGGAAATGGCGTTCGATAAGACGGCCGCGCGGGGACCATCGAGAACAAGGAGCGCTGTTTCGAAGGCGCGGCTAGAGGGGCCCCTTCCTCCGCCCCCGCTTTTCCGAGGGTTCCTGGTCGGCTCTCCCAGCAGCCCCTCCCGCACAGCCCAGCTGCGGGCGGGAGGCGAGGCGTCGGGCCGGGGTGTGGTAGCACCTCCCGGAAGGCAGCTGTGCCCTGTGCGCCTGCGGATTTGGAGTGGGGGAGGGGAGGCGCGCAGCCGGCGGCTCCCTGGGTGTCAGCGGTGCCCGCCAGGAAAGGGAGTCGGCCCAGAGCTCTCGACCCCGTCCCGCGGGCTCCTGGGGACGCCTGGGTCGGGGTGGCCTGAGCGAGGCGCCCCGGCTGGCCGCGCGCGGGCACGGACTGCGGCAGCTCCTCCAGCCGCCGTAGCCGCTGGCGACCGGGTGACATTTTGAGGGTTCCCCAGCTGCCCCTGCTTCCCAACCCGTGACGGGCCGGCTGAGGTTGTTGACGATCAGGGCTGCTTGCCTTTTAAGATGTACTTTCCAAATAAGATACTTGCTTGCCTGCTTTTCTTCTGAAATTTTTCGCCAGAAGTAGGTAACTTACGTATCCTAAGGAACGGGGTGGTTTTGCTTTGCTGTCATTGAGGATCCTGAAACCTACCACGATTCTTTGAAAATGCTAGGAGTTGGGAAGTGTGTCAAATCAACCAAGGGTTCATTTAATGTTAATGTTATTTAGCATTTGTGCTATAGAGAGTTTATAAATGCTGTGAGTCATCTTTACAAGGTTTCTCGGTGTGTTGTGGACTAGGGGAGTTTTTGTTGTTGTTAAACACCGCTCGGAGTGTTATGCTGGTAACAATCAAGTTCTTTAATAGACCTATGAGAAATCTCAAGCGCCTTGACTGGAAGCTGGTTTATTCGGGCTTTGCAATTTGCAGCTTCTTGCAATTACATTTAGAAGAATACGAAGATTTTAGGTACTTCTTTAGTCAACAAGTGATTTATTTGCATGTTTAGCGTGTGCCTAGGCGCTGGAGAAACGAAGACTAGTGTGAAGTATAGCTAAGAACTCTGAAGAGTTTAAATATTTGTTTTCCATTTTGTAATTAAATGAATTTGTATTAACACCATCCAAAGTTCTCAAAGGAAGACTAAAAACTTTTTTTTATCCTTAATAATTAGTCAAGTTAGAAATAGCGTTACAGAATAATTAAAACCCAAGACTACGGATCAATTTCTGAAAACGTCTTAAACATATAATCTTACTGAACTATATTAAGTAAGTCATACCCAGGCAATGCCAAGAATATGCATCTTTGATCAGGTGGTAATGACTTCAGGTCTGTCTCCACCTGTCAAAATAGTAGCCAAGGGACTTCCCTGGTGGTTCAGTGGTTAAGACTGCATTTCCACTGCCGCGGGTGGTGGGGGAGGGGATGTGGAATTAAATTCCTAGTCAGGGAGCTAAAATCCCAGATGCCCAGCCATATGAGCCAAAAAAATAAAAGTAGCCAAGAAGAAAGTGAGTCTTGTGCTCAAACCAAATATTCCAATTTAGAGATGACTAAGAAGATGATCTGAAGGGGGTGTCTTTTGAATCTCTTCTGTCTAAAAGGGAGGATTCTTTTGCTCTTCAGACAACTTATCACGTGCCTGCTTTTTAGTAAAAGACTCCCAAAAGGTTTATTTTAGTTCACATATAGCCCTGTCGCTTCTGGACTTCTTGGTGGTTTAGTTTCTAAGTGGTGTCTGACTCTCGTGATCCCATGGACTTGTAGCCCGCAAGGCTCCTTTGTCCGTGGGATTCTCCAGGCAAGAATACTGGAGTGGGTTTCCATTTCCTTCTCCAGGAGTTCTTGCAGTTTATATTAAAAATGCCAGGAAACCTAGGAGTGATTTTAAAGCTAACACTTTTACTATGTGTTATGTGAGTATATATGATGCCTTAAAACTCATATCCCTACGTATTGTGGTCCAGATCTCTGCATCTTATGCTCCCACATCCACCCAACATTCTTCTTAGAACTCATTTAACTTCAACCCTAGTTCTCTAATGTTCGTTATCTGCCTAGTAAAACACGTATTTGTCCTTCAAAACTCCAATTAAATGTTTCTACTTCTGTGAATCCTTCCCAGACTACCTGAGGTAGAATTAATCATATATTGTCACAATCTTGATCTTTTCTTCTGTTTTTCTAAATATATGATTTTACTAGACCTTGAGTTTCTGGAGAGTAAAGATATGTGTTCTAAGCATCCTTCCTCCCTTATGCCCATATGCACACAAGTAAACTAACTGCTGGTTGAATTATTGAATGACAATTTAGCTTTAGGATCTTTCGGGTAAACTAGGTATTCTTCCAGAGACTTAAAAGTCTCTTACTACCATCTCACTGGTTTTTCCAGTGGTCATGTATGAATGTGACAGTTGGACTATAAAGAAAACAGAGCGCCGAAGAATTGATCCTTTTGAACTGTGGTTTTGGAGAAGACTCTTGAGAGACCCTTGGACTGCAAAGAGATCCAACCAGTCCATCCTAAAGGAGATCAGTCCTGGGTGTTCATTGATAGGGCCGATGTTGCAGCTGAAACTCCAATACTTTGGCCACCTGATGCAAAGAACTGACTCATTTGAAAAGACCCTGTATATAAATAAATACATTTTTTTTTTTTAATGAAAAGACCCTGATGCTGGGAAAGATTGAAGGCAGGAGGAGAAGGGGACGACAGAGGATGAGATGGTTGGATGGCATCACCGACTCAGTGGACATGGGTTTGGGTGAACTCTGGGAGTTGGTGATAGACGGGGAGGCCTGGCGTGCTGCGGTTCATGGGGTTGCAAAGAGTTGGACATGCCTGAGCAATTAAACTGAACCATCTCACTTAATCTCTGCCATAAAATCACTTCCTCAAACCACTTGCTGACGTGTGAAATTTTTTTTTTTTTCTGACGTGTGACATTTCTTAAGAGGGAAAACCAAATTTGTATTTTGTAGTCATTGGTAAGAGTTTGATATTTAAGTGACTGAAGATTGTGTACTGGCAGTATGTTAGACTGGTGCCAACCCTGCGGAAAACTAGTATCCCCTCTCCGTGTTGACATCAGAAATTCCATGCCTCAGGAGGTTCCCAGTGTTTCACATAACACTGAAATGCTAGAGCCTCGTTGAAATCAGCATTTATGAAGCAAAACCTGCAGTATTTATGAAAGGCAGAGTTCATTTGAGATTTTAAACAAATCACTTTTGTCCAGAACAGGATATACACACTTAAGTCAAGAAATCACAGTTTTAATCTAATAAATACACTCCACAGGTTAGGATTCCATGCTTTCACCGCCTTGGCCCAGGTTCAGTTCCTGGCAGGAAACAGATCCTGCAAGCTGTGTGGCATGGCCAAAAATTTTTTAAAATAAATAAATACACTCTACAAATGGAGTAAGCAAATTTGTGCTCAGAAGTGGAATACACATTCCATTCAACAACCTAGAATAAACTGTCCAGAAGAAAATGCAAGAAGAACCCGTTTCTTATGCAAGATACACACAGTTGAGCCTCTTCTGCATCCATGTTAAACATTTACTCACTTGCAGGACAGCCTCAGGAGGATTTAAGCTTTTTCTTAAAAGAATTAGCTCGTGATTTTAGGTGAAGTAACCATTTGCCAAAAAGTGAACATTCTCAATCATCATTCTTGGTTACCAGGAAGCTCTCTTTTCACTTAGAAAAAAATAGAGTCCCTGTCATTGTAAACTGTCAGATTTTAACTTTAGCAAGTCTGTCATAGAGTTTGAGTTATGCTTGACCACAGAGATGTCAGTAGGGTGCCTTTTAATTCAGTTAAAACCTAGCTCAAAGATTCAAACAATTTTAAAAATTAATTATCCCATATCCAACTGCCTACTTAACTTCTACACCTGGTTGTCCCACAGGCATCTCAAGGTTTAGGTGTACAAAACTGAGCTCACCCTCCCTACAAATCAGCTTCTTTGGTCTTCCTCCTCGTCTTGGTAACTGATGCTTCCACCCACTGGTGAGTTCCTGAAAAAATCGGGGAATCCTTGATACCACCCCCACCTTCACCCTGCATCTCCAATCAGTCACCAACTCCTACCTCCAAAATATGTCTGCATTCATCCAAATGCTTCTTATAACATTGATGGTGGGTTATTAAAGCTAGATTTATTCACATTCAACCATGTAACACATGACAAGGTACATTTCTGGCACTGGCAATGTAACAGTGACCAAAGCAGATGTCTTTGATCTTACGGAGCTGACATTCTAGTGGGAGAGACAAACAGTAGGCAAAATGTAGTATAATCTTAGTTAGTGATAGGAAGAATTAGCAAGGTGCTAGAGATAGAGTAGGGGCTTTCCAGGTGGCACAGCAGTAAAGACTCCGCCTGCCAATGCAGGAGATGCAAGAGACCTGGGTTCTCTCCCTGGGTGGGGAAAAATCCCCTGAAATAGGAAATGGCAAGCCACCACAGTATTCTTGCCTGAAAAACTCCATGGACAGAGGAACCTGGCGGTCTACAGTCTATAGGGTTGCAGAGTCGGACACGACTGAGCAACTAAATATGCACACAGAGATAGGGTATGTGTTTGTTTTGGCTTTAGTTGCAGCATGCAAACTCTTAGTTGCAGCATGTGAGATCTAGTTCCCTGACCAGGGATCAAACCCAGGTTCCCTGCATTGGGAGTTCAGAATCTTAGCGCTCAGACTATCAGGGAAGTCCTGATTTTGTGCTATTTTAGATACAGTGTTCAGAAGACCCTTCAAGGAGGTACTATTTTAAATAGAGCCCTGAAGGAGGTGAGGAAGAAAGTCATACACAGCTCAGGGAAGACTTTACAAAACAAAGACAGAACTGTGCTGGGCACTTTCAGTGAACAATAGAGGCCAACGTGGATGGACAGAGTGAAGGCAAGAAAGCATAATAGATCATACCTAAAAGAGACCCAGAAACCAGGTCACCCAGGACTTTGTAAGCTGCAGTAGTTAGCACTTTGCTTTTATTATCAATGTGATGAGAAACTATAGTAGGGTTTTGAGCAGGGGGAGGATGTGACCTCACTTAAAATGGCCAGAAAGAAAAAAAAAAAAAAGTGGCCAGAAGAATCCAGATAACGATAATCTGGATTCCAGTCATCTAGATCATTCTGAATGTTGTATGGACCACAAACCGTGGAAGGGTAGCAGGAAGATGAGTCAGAAGGCGGTTGTCATGAGGGGCCTCTCACCGCTGATTTCTTCTGATGACAGGCTAATCTCCAAATAAAGTGTTTTTTATGTGCGGTCATATGAGTTAATTTTTTTCCTAGAGCGACATTTTCTGCGAAGAAAAACATGCTTTGATACAGCAAAGGATCATTGCAAATAAAACCAAGAATTGGGTTAATAATAACATTTCCCATAAAGAATAAGATGAACATTTTCATTAAATTCAGTACTTTTTCCTTTTTTCCCTGCCCCTTTCTGAAGCCCTGGGGTGAAATTGTGCTTAACTGCTGTGGATAGGGTTTATCCAGACTTGAACTGAGTTCTGGCATCTTGGATCCTCCAGATTCTTTCTTTTCCCAGGCTGAAGCCAAAGAATAGCGGGTTTTGCTTCATAAACTACCTGTAAGTTTCTTTTAACTAATTTTATAGTTGTCCTACTTCGGTGTTTTTTTTCTTTTTTTTTTTTTTTGATCATGCTGCTCAGCATGTGGGATCTTAGTTCCCTGACTAGGGATCAAACCCAAGCCCCCTGCATTGGAAGCTCGGAGTCTTAACCACTAGACCACCAGGGAAGACCCTTCTTTGGTTTTTAGCAGCTACAGTTCAAGGGAATAATTCTTGAAAGAGAACAGAATATAGACAAGTTGTGGGTTTCAGGTTGCTGCTGCTGCTGCTGCTAAGTCACTTCAGTCGTGTCCGACTCTGTGTGACCCCATAGACGGCAGCCCACCAGGCTCCCCCGTCCCTGGGATTCTCCAGGCAAGAACACTGGAGTGGGTTGCCATTTCGTTCTCCAATGCATGAGAGTGAAAAGTGAAAGTGAAGTCGCTCAGTCGTGTCCAACTCCTAGCGACCCCTTGGACTGCAGCCTACCAGGCTCCTCCGTCCGTGGGATTTTCCAGGCAAGAGTACTGGAGTGAATTGCCATTGCCTTCTCTGGGGTTTCAGGTTAGGGTTCAACTAACAAGTATTGAAAGCTTCAAAAGTTTAGGAATGAGTTTATTGTCCTGGGGCTGTTTGGAGCCAGGCCTTTATTGCAGTGGCTCTGAGTCATTTGATATGCCTCATCCTGTACCAGCTGCCTGAGAACAGTCACCTTCTTACACCCTATTTGGGAGTTCTCAGGTGCTCAGACTCAAGGTTCTTGTTCAGTAGCTAAGTCGTGTCTGACTGCAACCTCAGGGACTGCAGCATGCCAGCCTTCCCTATCCTTTAGAATCTCCCAGAACTTGCTCAGACTCATTTCCATCAAGTCGGTGATGCCATCTAGCCACCTCATCCTCTGTCACCCCCTTCTCCTCCTGCCGTCAATCTTTCCTGGCATCAGGGTCTTTTCCAATAAGTCAGCTCTTCACATCCAGTGGCTAAATTACTGGAGCTTTAACTTCAGCATCAGTCCTTCCAATGAATATTCAGGGTTGATTTCCTTTAGGACTGACTGGCTTGTGCTTCATCAAGCCCAGCATTTCGCATGATGTACTCTGCATATGAGTTAAGTAAGCAGGGTGACAATATACAACCTTGATGTACTCCTTTTCAGATTTGGAACCAGTCTGTTGTTCCATGTCCAGTTCTAACTGTTGCTTCTTGACCTGCATGAAGATTTCTCAGGAGTCAGGTAAGGTGGTCTGGTATTCCCATCTCTTGAAGAATTTTCCACAGTTTGTTGTGATCTACACAGTCAAAGGCTTTGGCGTAGTCAATAAAGAAGTAGATGTTTTTATGAAACTCTCTTCCTTTTTCAATGATCCAACATGTTGGCAATTTGATCTCTGGTTCCTCTGCCTTTTCTAAATTCAGCTTGAACATCTGGAAGTTCACGGTTCACATACTGTTGAAGCCTGGCTTGTAGAATTTTGAGCATTTGCTAGCGTGTGAGATGAGTGCGGTAGTTTGAACATTCTTTGGCATTGCCTTTCTTTGGGATTGGAATGAAAACTGACCATTTCCTGTCCTGTGGCCACTGCTGAGTTTTCCAAATTTGCTGGCATATTGAGTGCAGCACTTTCACAGCATCATCTTTTAGGATTTGAAATAGCTCACCTGGAATTCCATCACCTCCACTAGCTTTGTTTATACTGATGCTTCCTAAGGCCCACTTGACTTCACATTCCAGGATATCTAATGCTAGGTGAGTGATCATATCATCATGGTTATCTGGGTCATGATCTTTTTTGTATAGTTCTTCTGTGTACTCTTGTCACCTCTTTTTAATATCTTCTGCTTCTATCCTGGGGCTGAATTAGGAAAACAGTATGTCAAGGCTGTATATTGTCACCCTCCTTGTTTAACTTATATGCAGAGTACATCATGCAAAATGCCAGGCTGGATAAAGCACAAGCTAGAGTCAAGATGCTGGGAGAAATATCAATAACCTCAGATATGCAGATGCCACCACTCTTATGGCAGAAAACAAAGAAGAACTAAAGAGCTTCTTGAGGAAAGTGAAAGAGGAGAGTGAAAAAGTCTTAAAATTCAACATTCAGAAAACCAAGGTCAGGGCATCTGGTCCTATCACTTCATGGCTAATAGATGAGGAAACAATGGAAACTGAGAGACTTTCTTTTCTTGGGCTCCAAAATCATTGCAGATGGTGACCGCAGCCATGAAATTAAAAGATGCTTGCTCCTTGGAAGAACAGCTATGACCAACCTAGATAGCATACTAAAAAGCAGAGACATTACTTTGCCAACAAAGGTCCGTCTAGTCAAAGCTATGGCTTTTCCAATAGTCATGTATGGATGTGAGAGTTGGACTCTAAAGAAAGCTGAGCACCAAAGAATTGATGCTTTTGAACTGTGGTGTTGGAGAAGACTCTTGAGAGTCTCTTGGACTGCAGGGAGATCCAACCAGTCAATTCTAAAGGAAATCAGTCCTGAATATTCATTGGATGGACTGATGCTGAAGCTGAAACTCCCAATCCTTTGGCCACCTGATGCGAAGAACTGATCCTTGGAAAAGACCCTGATGCTGAGAAAGATTGAAGGCAGGAGGAGAAGGGGACGACTGAGGAAGAGATGGTTGGATGGCATCACCGACTCGATGAACTTGAGCTTGAGTAAACTCCGGGAGTTGAGTAAACTCCTGTCATCACTCTGGTGATAGACAGGAAAGTCTGGCATGCTGCAGTCCATGGGGTCACAAAGTCGGATACTGTCGAGCAACTGAACTGAACTGAACTGAGGATTGACTGCTTTGATCTCCTTGCAGTCCAAGGGACTCAAGAGTCTTTTCCAACACCACAGTTCAAAAGCATCAATTCTTCAACACTCAGCTTTCTTTATGGTCCAGCTCTCACAACCATACATGACTACTAGAAAAATCATGACTGGGCAAAGTGATGTCTCTGCTTTTTAATATGCTGTCTAGGTTGGTCATAGTTTTTCTTCCAAGGAGCAAGCATCTTTTAATCCCGTGGCTGCAATAATCATCTGCAGTGACTTTGGAGTCAAGAAAATAAAATCTCTCACTGTTTCCATTTTTTCCCCAATCTATTTGCCATGAAATGATGGGACCAGATACCAGATCTTCGTTTTTTGAAAATTGAGTTTTAAGCCAGGTTTTTCACTATCTTCTTTCACCTTCATCAAGGGACTCTTTAGTTCCTCTTCACTTTCTGCTATTAGGGTGGTTGAACATAACCTCCCTAGCATGGGAAATGAGCACAATTGTGTAGTAGTTTGAACATTCTTTAGTATGCTCTTCTTGGGAATTGGGATGAAGATTGACCTTTTCCAGTCCTGTAGCCACTGCTGGGTTTTCCAGATTTGCTGACATAATGAAGACAGCACTATAACAACACATCTTTTAGTGTTTTTAAATAGCTTTGCTGAAATCCTATCACCTCCATGAGCTTTATTGGCATCAGTGCTTCCTAAGGCCCACTTGACTTCACACTCCAGAATGTCTGGCTCTAGGTGAGTGACCACCCCATGGTGGTTATCTGGGTCATTAAGATCTTTTTTTTGTACAGTTCTCTATATTCTTGCCATCTCTTCTTGATCTGTTCTGCTTCTACTAGGTCTTCCCCGTTTCTGTCCTTTTTTGTGCCCATCTTTGCATGAAATGTTCCTTTGATATCTCCAGTTTTCTTGAGGAGATCTCTAGTCTTTCCCTTTCTGTTGTTTTCCTCTATTTCTTTGCACTGTTCATTGAAGAAGGCCATCTTGTCTCTCCTTGTCTTTCTCTGGAACTCAGCATTCAGTTGGGTGTACCTTTCCCAACTGAATGCAGGGATTGTGGAAGGGATTGTGCAGTTTAATTAAATAAAGTCTCCTTTACTGGAAAGATTATCCTGGATTATCCAGGTGGGCCCAGTGTAATCACAGGGATCTTTACAAGAGGCAAAAGGTCATAGGCAGGAAGAGAAATACAAAAAATATGAAGGTTCACTACTGGCTTTGAGAAAAGCCAGTATACATTCATTTCCCCTAGAACCTAGGAAAGAAAATCTCCCCTAAAGCTTCCAAAAGGAATGAAGCCATGTGATCCCTTGTTTAGCCCAATGAGATTTTCCAAAATGTAAAATAATAAATTTGTGTTGTTTTAAGCCTCTAGATTTGTAGTAATTTGTTCCAGCAGCAATAGGAATCTTGTTACTGAAGGGTATGTGTGGGAGGTCTCGCTGCTCTCTGCTCAAAAGCCAATAAACTGGCCAGGTTGGTGGAAAGGAAAGTTTGCTTTATTTCAGATGCCAACAACTCGTGGGGGAGAGTGGTAGACATCTGTCCAAAGGCCGACTCCCCCCACGATAAGCAGAGGGTGAGAGCTTCTATAGACAGAGTTGAGGGGGTTACATGCAGAAACAGCACAGTCATCTCTAACAGCCATCTTCGATTGGTCATCAGTGGTCTGACCAGCATCATTTTGGTTGTTTTAGGTACAGTTAATCTTCACTTCCAGTGTGAACTTGTTCCCATTTTTTTTACAGTCAATTCTTGGAATTGTGGCATCTCACGTCCTTGGTACAATCTGATCATCTTTTAGTTAACTTCTCCACCTGGTGTTTTGGTGTCTATAAGACAGCTCACAGGAGGTGGCTCAGAATATTATCTACAGCCCTTGAAAAAGAACTAAAGATCCTTGACTACGCTTAATGACTACATAATTATTATTTAGTCTCCTTTGATGACTGTTTTCCTTTGTTTCAGCATTTCTCACTTCTCTGATTAAACACTCTTTGACTGAAGTTTTCCACAGGCAAAAGGCAGGCAGAGGACTTGGTTAGGGGACAGGGACCATATGGTCCTGATCCGTTTCAATCTGATCCATCTAACTGTCTGGAGATTAGGGTCCCCTTGCCTGAAGAACCTGTAATGACCTATCCTGAAGTAGGTGCTTTGCAGATGAATGCTGATTCTCCTCAAGACCCATATCACTTCTTCTTTCCTTGCTTCTAGACTAACAACTAGACTCAAATCCTGAAAGACCCCAGTGGAACAAGTACATTGCATGTTATTCTATGGTGTTGACCGTCATTTAACAAATTTGAAAGGACATTTGTGAAGATTACTAAAACATTTCTCAAAGTATTTGATACAAAGGATACAGTATTTGTTCAAGAGGACCAGACCATAAAGGTTTTTTGGTCTGCTGATAGCTTGACATTATAGCTAACTGGCAGTCTAGATGACATATAACTCTATTTGTGGGGGCTGATTTCTTTTTATATTTTAGCATGGTTGTATGATTATGGTAATAATACAGTAGAAGTACAAAAACTGGTGATGTAGCATAGAAATGGGATAATTGCAGAAGCCAGGTTCTTAAGTAGGTGAGGGAAGATGGGATCAATGCACACGTTGGGGTAGATATGATTCACATGTGGTATAAGAGGGAAGGACGATTATATGAGTCCAGATGTAGGTAAATCATTAGGTTTGGTGATAAACAGTTCTGATTGCTTCTATTCTTCTCTTCTGGTTAAGAAGTCAGCCGTTAGCAGAGAACGGACTTGTGGTTGCCAAGAGGGAGGCGGATGGGGGAGAGGTGGAGTGGGAGGTTGGGTTAGCCAGATGTAAGGTTTTATACATAGAACGGATAAACAACAAGGTCCTGTTGTATAGCAAAGAGAGCTATATTCAGTGTCCTATGATGGAAAAGAATATTTAAAAAGAAAAACTGAATCACTTTGCTATACAGCAGTAATTAACATAACATTGTAAATCAACTACAATTAAAAATAAAAAAGTCTATCATTAGCAGAGAGTAGACAGGGGTGGGGGCTTCCCAGGTTGCGCTAGTGGTAAAGAACCTGCCTGCCAATGCAGGAGACATAAGAGATGCAGGTTCAATCACTGGGTTGGAAAGATCCGCTGGAGGAGTGCATGGCAACCCACTTCGGTATTCTTGCCTAGAGAATCCCATGGACAGAGGAGCCTGGCGGGCTACAGTCCATGGGGTCACAGAGTTGGACATGACTGAAGCAGCTTAGCACACATCCACGCAGGCAGGGATGGAGGCAGAGATTTAAGAATGTTAAGGAAAATGGAAACACAAGTTCCCCAGGCCCAGGGAATTCAAGACTTTAAGAAAAAATGTTGATCAGGACAGAGCCCTCATAGAGCCTTTACTAGAAGCTATCATAGATCTACTCATAAGATTTGAAAGCCACTTTCTCCAGAAATCTTAGGCAGGGTGTCACTGATTTACCTTCTGTGGGTGTGGTCGTTTACCCAGTTACAGTATACCTTCTTGTGTATTCAACCAACTCCTGTTTCTCCAGCTTGATGCTGAGGACTCATGAGAAACCCAGGTGGTGGACTTCCCCGTTGGTGCAGTGAATAGGAATCCACTTGCAAATGTAAGGAACACGAATTCAATCCCTGGTCCAGGAAGATTCCACATGACACAGTGACTAGGTCCATGCACCACAGCGACTTTGCCTGGTGGTGGTGATTTAGTCATTAAGTCGTGTCTGGCTCTTGAACTTTAGCCCACCAGACTCCTCTGTCCATGGGGTTCTCCAGGCGAGAATACTGGAGTGGGAGCCATTCCCTTCTCCAGGGGATCTTCCCAACCCAGGGATTGAACCTGGGTCTCCTGTATTGCAGACAGATTCCTCACCCACTGAACCACCAGGGAAGCCCTACTGAGCCTGTCTGTGTGCTGCAACTACTGAAGTCCACTCGCCTAGAGCCTGTGCTCCACAACAAGAGAAGCCACCACAATGAGAAGCCCACACACCAAACGAAGAGTAGCCCCTGCTCGCCATAACTCAAGAAATCCTGCACAAAAACAATGAAGACTCAGCACAGTCCAATAAATTCATAAATTAAAAAACCCAAGTGGTAAATATCTTTTAAGTTGTCTGCCAAACCAAGGCCCCTTTCTCCAAATCCTCTCCTCAACCAAGGGTGGACCCTTTGCAGCCAAATTTATATTATACAATCCCCACCCCCACCTCCAATGCCAAACAAAATCAAAGCTGGGGTAGACAGTTGACTCACTGATCAATTGGATTTTCTCTCCTGGGAATTAAAATTGAATATAAATTCGAATACTGGGACTCTAAGCATTTGACGCTGGGGGGGATTGGGGGCAGGAGGAGAAGGGGACAACAGAGGATGAGATGGCTGGATGGCATCACCGACTAGATGGACATGAATTTGGGTAAACTCCAGGAGTTGGTGATGGACAGGGAGGCCTGGCGTGCTGCAACTCATGGGGTCACAAAAGAGTCGGACACGACTGAGCAACTGAACTGAACTGAGCTGAAGCATTTGACTAGAGGGCTAGAGCTAGGGGGGAAGTCTGATTATGAGAGTGAGCAGCCTTTTTGCACCATGTAAATCAGAGAAGCTGAGAAGATACGTTTTGAGTGTGAAGAAGGAGAGAGAGAGAATGAACAGATGTGTAGAAAGAACCGGAGACCACATGATCCTGAAAGATGGTATCTGCCTTGGTTCTTCACCACATACTAGTCACTGACTGCTGTCCTCAGCTGAACTTCCTCCCTTGGGTTATATACAATGGTCCTATTCCCGAAGATTCACACTTTGCATGAGCAAATCTGAGCACATTTGTTATTGTGACCCAAAGAACCTTGACCAAAAGCAAAGATTTATTAAATGCTAAGCAGAAGTCAGGATATATTGTGCCTATAGCATTTCACTAATCTAATCGAATAACCATTTCTGTCAGAAAAGAAGTGACCTGAGGCTGAGGGATTATTTAATGACTATATGCAAACTCGGGAGATTTGAGAAGAAAAATGCAGTAGTCACTACATAAGATCCAGTTGTAATTTTTTTTAGTCATTAAAAATAATCTTAGTCTGAAAAGCAATCAAAGGAAAGAAAAGAAATCATTCATATGACTGCCTTCCTAATATAACCACTCTGAGCATTTTGCTATGTTTCATGTGATTTTTCCCTTATGTGTGGAGTTTTAACAGTGAAACTACATGTTCTCCTTTTTTTCATCAGATATTATGCCATATATATTTCCTGTGTTGCTGCATAATCTTCATAACTAAAGTTTTCATGGCTACCTAATATTTACTGATCAGTTATACTATAAAAACAAGACTGCAGATCTAGTTCTCTCCAGTTTGAAATTCTGAAAAGAAATTCCTAACTGAGTATATATAGCTATTTTTATCATAAGAAAGAAGTTCTTTTTTATAGGGTTGGAGATAGTTAGACTTTACCATTTTGCATCTCTCAAGTTTTATGTTCATGGAACTTCCCTGGTGGTCCAGTGGTTAAGACTCAGTACTCCCACAGCAAGGGGCCCAGGTTTGATCCCTGGTCAAGGAACTAGAAAGATCCCATATGCCACAACTAGGACCAAGCACAGCAAATTTTTTTTAAGTTTATTCCTTTTTATTGGTGGCTCAAATGGTAAAGCATCTGCCTGAAATGTGGGAGACCTGGGTTCGATTCCTGGGTCGGGAAGATCCCCTGGAGAAGGAAATAGCAACCCATTCCAGTACCCTTGCCTGGAAAATCCCATGGCTGGAGGAGCCTGGTAGGCTACAGTCCATGGGGTCGCAAAGAGTCGGACATGACTGAGCGACTTCACTTTCATTTTCAGGGAACTATATCCCACATGCCACAAATAAGACCAAGCACAGCAAATTTTTTTTAAAAGTTTATTCCTTTTTATTGTTGCATGGTATACCCTGATGTGAATGCAGGACAGTTTATTTAAAGCATTCAGCTGTTTAAGTTCATCTGAGCCATTTCCAGTTTAGGATTACAACAAGTAAAGCCACTATGAACATTCATGTACACGTCTTCTATGAACATAAATGTTCATTTCTTTAGAATAAACACCCAAGAGTGTAATTGCTGGTTCAAACAGTACGTGCGTATTTTGTTTTATAAAAAACTGCCAAACTTTTTCAGGGTGACTGTACCATTTTACATTCTCACCAACACTCTAATGATGCACTTCTGCATCTTCACCAGTATTTGATATTATCACTATTTATTTCAGCCATCCTGAGAGGTATGTAGTGATTGCTCATTGTGGTTTTAATTTGCATTTCCTCATGTCTGGTGATGTCATACATCTTTTCATGTGATTATTTACCTTGCACAAAAAAGCAAGAGAGTTCCAGAAAAACATCTACTTCTGCTTCATTGACTATGTCAAAGCCTTTGACTGTGTGGATCACAAAAAAATGTGGAAAATTCTTAAAGAAATGCGAATACCAGACCACCTTACCTGCCTCCTGAGAAATCTGTATGCAGGTCGAGAAGCAACAGTTAGAACTAGACATGGAACAACAGACTTGTTCCAAATTGGGAAAGGAGTACGTCAAGGCTGTATATTGTCACCCTGCTTATTTAACTTATATGCAGAGTACATCATGTGAAATGCTGGGCTGAATGAAGCACAAGCTGGAATCAAGATTGCCAGGAGAAATATTAACCTCAGATACGCAGATGACACCACCCTTATGGCAGAAAGCAAAAAAGAACTAAAGTGCTTCTTGATGAAAGTGAAAGAGGAGAGTGAAAAAGTTGGCCTAAAACTCAACATTTAGAAAACTAAGATCATACCTTCCAGTCATCACTTCATGGCAAATAGATGCGAAAACAATGGAAACAGTGAGAGACTTTCTTTTCTTTGACTCCAAAATCACTGCAGATGGTGACTGCAGCCATGAAATTAAAGATACTTGCTCCGTGGAAGAACAGCTATGACCAACCTAGACAGCCTATTAAAAAGCAGAGACATTACGTTGCCAACAAAGGTCTGTCTAGTCAAAACTATGATTTTTCCTGTAGTCATGTATGGATGTGAGAGTTGGACTATAAAGAAAGCTGAGCACTGAAGAGTTGATGCTTTTGAACTGTGGTGTTGGAGAAGGCTCTTGAGAGTCCCTTGGACTGCAAAGAGATCCAAACAGTCCATCCTCAAGGAAATCAGTCCTGAATATTCATTGGACGGACTGATGCTGAAGCTGAAACTCCAATCCTTTGGCCACCTGATGCAAAGAACTGACTCCTTGGAAAAGACCCTGATGCTGGGAAAGATTGAAGGCAGGAGGAGAAGGGGACGACAGAGGATGAGATGGTTGGATGGCATCACTGACTCAATGGGCACGAGTTTGAGCAAGCTCCGGGAGTTGGTGATGGACAGGGAGGCCTGGTGTGCTGCAGTCCATGGGGTTGCAAAGAGTTGGACAGGACTGGGCAATTGAACTGATACCCACTTCGGTGGGATGTCTGTATGTGTTTATAGGGAAAGCACTTCTTGTGTTTCTGCTCTACCCTACTTCCACTGTTCTCACACTTTCACAGTTCACAACACCTCTGACACTCAATCTAATGGAAAAAAACACCTTATTTCCTCTTTACTTACATTCACAACACTTTGACCAGAGATGCATGTGTTTTTCCTCAACACCAAGCAGTTCTCAGTTCCTCCCGACACCAGCTGGGTGTTTACAGTTTAACTCAGTTCTGACACTGTTGACTTGTAGATAGCAACAGCTCCCACAGATTAAGGGCTCGGACCCACAATGCTGCCCCTGGCCACTTCAGATGCCGATTGCAAGTCCAGGTCTTTATCTATTCTTTTGACCAACCAGCTGTAAATCAGAGTTTCCCACAACCCTTTCTCAGTTTCCATTAGTTTGCTGAAGTGGCTCACAGGACTCGGGAGAACAGTTTACTTGATCACCAGTTTAATATAAAAGGATACGACTCAGGAACAACCAGATGGAAGAGATGCAGAGGACAAGGTGGGGGAGAGGCACAGCGCACCCAAGCCTTCTCTGAATGCATCGCTCTCCCAGCATCTCTGTTTCCACCAACCTAGAAGCTCCCCTGACCTTGTCCTTTTGGATTTGTATAGAGGCCTTCTCTCGTAGGTGTGGTCAATTGAATCATCAGTCTTTTATGAAGAATTCAGCCCCTCTCCCCTCCTTGGAGATCAGGAGGTGGGCAAAAGTTCCAACTATCTAATCACATGGTTGGTTCCCCGACAACCAGCTCCCATCACATGATTATCTAGGAGTTTTCCAAAAATCACTTTACTATCGTACACAGATGGGGGAAAGGGAATTTTTATGAATAACAGAAGACACATATTTCACCTTTATTGCTCTAAAGCTATTTCAGAAACAAAAAGATGTCATTATTATAACAAAAGATGCCTCTGTTGCTCTGTTCAGCTAGAAAATTACAAGTGTTTTAGGAATTATGTGCCAGGAAGGGACAAAAATATCATAAATCACAATACCATGATGTCTTTTGCCCATATTCTAATTTGTTACCCTTTCTCTGAGACCCATCCCCCACACACATTGATGCACTTATGGGATCTCAGTTCTCCAACCAGGGATTGAACCTGGGGCATGGTAATGAAAACCCTGAATCCTAACCACTGGGCCACCAGGGAACTGCTCAGTTCTTTATCTTTTATGACTGAACTCTGGTCTTTATAATCTTTATATTGAGTTGGCCAAAAGGTTGTTCAGATATGTTACAGAAAAACCTGAACAATCTTTTGACCAACTCAATATATTCTAAGTACTAGTCCTTTTTCTTTTGTGTGGCTTGCAGATATTTATCCAAGTTTGTGTCTTGTCTTTTCTTCCTAGGTGCTGTCACAGAACAAAAGTTTTAATTTTGATGAAGTCCAGTTTGTCGATTTTTCCTGTTATAAATTTTGCTTTTGGTATCAAGCTCAAGTAGGCTTTGCCTAGCCTGAGTTCCCAAAGATTTTCTCCTATATTTTTGTCTAAAAGTTTCATGTTTTTTATATAAGTCTGTGACTAATTTTGAGTTTATTTTTGCATAAGCTGTGAGGTTTAGGTTGAGATTCTGTTTTTTGCCCATCAAGGTCCAGTTGCCCCAGCATCATTCATTGAATTGGATTCATCAACATTTTATCATTATGTACCTGGAGAGGAAAAGCTTTCTCTTCTTCCCTTCTAAGTTTGTTGGCTGGAATAATAACTAGCTGACATAAAACAGATTAACAGAAGAAAAACAAGCATAACTTTGTATGTTCAGGATGCCCATAAAGACATGAATGCTGTGCTGTGCTTGGTCACGGAGTCGTGTCTGACTCTTGGCGACCCCATGGACTGTAGCCCGCCAGGCTCCTCTGTCAGTGGATTCTCCAGGCAAGAATACTGGAGTGGATTGCCATGCCCTCCTCCAGGGGATCTTCCCAACCCAGGTATCAAACGCAGGTCTCCCACGTTGCAGGTAGATTTTTTACCATCTGAGCCACCTGGGAAACCCAAGAATACTGGAGTGGGTAGCCTATTCCTTCTCCAGGGGATCTTCCTGACCCAGGAATTGAATGGATCTCCTGCATTGCAGGCAGATTCTTTACCAGCAGAGCTATGCGGGTAGCCCTAAAGACATGAGACTCAGAGGCAATTGAGGCTTACATACTATTCTAAGCTAAGAAGGGGGTAGGGTGTGGGCCCTCAAAGCGGAGGAGGACAAGTCATAGGATGAAGAAGAGAGTAAATGTTTACTCTGACATGCAGATAAGTCCTTCTGATATTAAAAAAATTATCTTTGGTAATTACTCTTTTTCTGGTACAGGCCCCCTGTTTAAACTCTTTTAGACAGTTAAGGAGAAGGTTAAAAAGAAGGGTCTTCCTGACTCTGCTGGGCCTTGATTATCTTCAGCTCAAAATAATCCACATGTGAAAGTAGCACGTTCTGGGGAAGCCTGCCCCAAACGCCCCTATGTTGTTCCTTTTTATCCCTCAAAGTTCACTTTTTTCAAATATTAATGTGATTATCTCAGCTTCACGATAAAAAAAAAACTGAACCCAGAAGGAAGAAATGAGGTACAAGAGACAGAAAGGGACTTCTCTGGTGCTCCAGTGGTTAAGACTCCACACTTCCGCTGCATGGGATGTGGGTTTGATGCCTGATCCAGGAAGTTAAGTTCTCACATGCTCTTCACGTGGCCGAAATAAGTCAAATTTCTTTAAAAAAAAGAGATATTTGAATCCAAAATTTGAAACCTAAGAAAAGAAAGCAGGGCTTCTCTGATGGCTCAGTGGTAAAGAATCTGACTGCCGATGCAGGAGACACGGGTTCAATCCCTGAAAATCCCAGATTTTCAATCTGGGAAAATCCCACATACTGTGGAGCAACTAAGCCTGGGTGCTGCAACCATTGAGCCTGTGCCCTAGAGCCTGGGAGCCGCAACTTCTGAAGCCCCTGGCCTAAAGCCCATGCTCCACAGCAAGAGAAGCCACCGCAACGAGAAGCCTGCATGTCACAACTAGAGAAAAAGCCTGCCCGCAGCAGCGAAGACCCAGCACAGCCAAAAACAAATCATTAAAAAAAGAAAAGGGAATCCCACCATGGTTCAGTGGATAAGACTCCATGCTTCCACGACAGAGGGCATGGGTTTGCTGCCTGGTTGGGGAACTAAGATCCCGCATGCTTTGTGATGTGGCCAAAATTTTTTTTAAAAAGGTAGAAAAATCTTCAATGCATCAGTATGATAGAGATCATGCAATGCAAAGAAGCGAAACATGTGAGAGCAGAAGAGAGATCAGAGATCAGCTGGTCTGAGCTTCCCTTTTTGCAGATGAGGAAAATGAGGCCAGGAGACTAATTGTCCTGCTGATAGTCACGAAGTGTCAGAGCTGGACTACAGCCCTTGGCTCCTGATGTTCAGTACAGTGCCTTTCCTCAAACATTCTGCTCCTTCACTCACTTGGCGATTATGGATTGCTGGTGTCATGTATACCCAGAGACTTAACCCATCACCAGTTTGATCATAGGCAATACTTTTGAAAATGGATAGCTTTATTTCCTTTCTCATCAATTCACCTTTAAGAGAGAGGAGCAAAGAAGGAGGAGACAGAAGGGGAAAAAAGGGAAAGGGAATAAGCTTTAGACAAACATAAAATCATCATTGGAAAAAAAATTAAAAATTAAAAAAAAAATCATCATTGGAGAAAGCTTAATAATATTTCTGCTCCAAAGAGAGGGAAAAAAATAGATTTAGAAAAGTTAGCTTTGGGATTTCCCTGGTGTCCAGTGGCTAAGATTCCATGCTTCCAATGCAGGTAGCCTGGGTTCAATCCCTGGTCAGGGAACTAGATCCCACATGAGACAACTAAAACCTGGTGCAGAGAAAGAGAGAGAAAAAGAAAGAAAAAAAAACCCATTTCAAAACACACACACAAATCCTTTTAACTGACTTAAACAGTAACTCAGACTCTTGACAATTTTATCAAGTTACAGAATAAAACAGCCAATATTAATCCCATCAGAATGGACATGAAGGATGTTTGAGGAGGGAAGAAGTTTTTCTTGAAACCAAATGATCTTTCAGACGGCTAAGATAGACAGTCCCTTCAAGACAGAGTTGTTTTCTCTTTCTCTTTTTTTATTCTAACGTGTCCCTAAAGTGAACCATCTTATTTAGGTCAAAGTTCCGCAGAGTAGCCAGTACAATTCCAAACCATCTTCTATGAAGCTATATCAGAAAGTAGTGCAAGTTTATTAGCAGACAACCCATGAGAAGTTGGCTGACATTTGGTCAAAAATAAAAACAGAACTTAAAAGAGTTTTGGGCCCTAACCCCAAGGATTAGTTGCCCTGCCTGCTTACTCAAAAAACCGGTGTGTCTCTGAAGTCCAAAAAGAATATAAAAGTCCAGATTCAGCATAAAACCCTGCAGTTAAGGACAGGGAGCGCTTGGCAGGGGAAACACAAGGGGTCTCAGATGTGTTTATTGCTACTGAGTTGAGGTCCTGGTTTGTGGCAGCAAAGGACTTGTCCATACCTTGATGGCAATTGTTCCAGGCCAGTCAAGCCTAAGACAGCTAGGAACAAACCTGTAGTCAAACACACATGTTGCAACAAGAGAGATTGCACATGGGAGAAATTATAGGTGTCTCAAAGGAAAAGAGTTACAGGAATGGAGAGATCGCCATATTTAGGTGAAATTTAAAGGAAAGTCAAATGTTGTGATGGGATCAAAACAAAGCAGGGCTGTAGGTAAAGGTGACAGCATCAGTTGTGGCCTGCCAGGACGTCCCTGGTGGTCCAGTGGTTAAGAATCTGCCTTCCATCAAGGGGACACAAGTTCAGTCCCTGGTCAGGGAAGATCCCACATGCCGCAGGGCCACTAAGTCTGTGCGCCACAACTACTGAGCCTGAGCACCGAGAGCCTGTGCTTCCCAACAAGAGAAGCCACCACGATGAGAAGTCATCACTCTGCAAGACCCAACTTGCAGCAACTATAGAAGGCCCGCACCCAGCAACAAAGACCCAGCACAACCAAAAATAAACACACAATGTAATATACTTAGATCTGGCCTGCCAAAATGAACAGGCTTGTTTCCTTGGAAACGACAAAGTTAAGGTAAAGGTGGAATGTGGTTCTCTGAAGCTGGGTAGAAAATCATTTCTCACATTCATGCCTTTGTGTAATCAGTTACACTTGAGCGTGGTGGGACTTCTGGCTTGCTTCTGCAACCAGTAGAATATGGCAAAGGTGATAAGCTGTCACTCAAAGTAAGATCACCTCACTTTGCCTAAGACTGTCTTACTTTTGTACTCACTCCAGATATTCTTCTCACTGGCTTCATGAATCTAATGGATCTTTTTTTTAATTTTGGAGGTTTTCATTCATTTATTCATATACTTGTGCACTCAGTTGAACAAATACATATACATATAGTGCAAATCATCATATTTATTAGACAAAACAGTGTGCCAGAGTCTCTAGAGGATTTCAGGGTAATATGAGAACCCTTGTAATGGCATGCCTGGCTCTCCATCCCAGGAATATTTTGATCTCATAGTTGGAGCTACTCAGCTATCATGCGAGAGCTTGCTCTTGCTGGTGAACCAGAGGAACCGAGCATCTACATCCGCAGAATGGGCTCAGCTGTGCTGCTGCACTTGGACTCATTCACTCATTCACTTACTCATTTGTCAAATATCTATTGAGGTACAAATGTGCTTGACACGATTTTAATTCTGATGACAGAAAAATCAACAGGACATGGCTCCTAGCTTCAAGAGGCTCATGGTCTAGTGAGAGAGTCAGACATCATGACAATAATTATATTGGGCTTCCCTGGTGGCTCAGATGGTAAAGAATCTGCCTGCAATGCAGGAGACCCAGGTTCAATCCCTGGATTGGGAAGATCCCCTGGAGAAGGGAATGGCTACCGACTCCAGTATTCTTACCTGGAGAATCCCATGGACAGAGGAGCCTGGTAGGCTACAGGCCATGGGTAGTTCATCCTGATGTGGAGGGTGCTGTTGGAACACGGAGGATCAAGTCTCTCCCCCCGTCTGGAGAGGCCTGGGAAGACTTCACAGAGGAGCTGACTGTAAGCTCTGTCTGGAGGAGACTGTGAACCCCAGGTAGATAAGGGAGGAAGCAGTGTTCCAGGCAGAGGGGCCTGTGTGTGCAGAGAGTCTGGTGTTGACAGGGAGAGGGTCCTGACTCTCTGGACTCTCTGGAAAGACTGACCCCTCGAGACCATGAGGGGTCTTGGTTTCATTGAACCCTACTTAGAGAAGTTAGTCTCTGGCTTTCTTCCTGGTGACCAAACTCCACCTTCTGTCTTTACCTTGGCTGGATTGTTTATTAACCCAGTTCCCACTTTTCCCTCTTGAGGACTCGCATGTGGCCAAATCACTCTTTACTTCAGACACCAGCTCTTTCTTCCCTCAACCTCTGCAGGTGTCTCCAACCAGTTCTCCAGACTGAAGCTACACAGCTTTCCAGATGCAGAACCTTGGATTCTCAAAAATTGAAGACATTTTTAAGATTATCAGACCAGTGGTCTTTTTAATCCTTTTTTTGGTATTAAAGACATGGTGATTTTCTCCTGCAAAACATACTTCCAAGGATGTATTTGCACCAAAACCCTGTTCCTGTCTTTCCACTTCAACTAACATCAGTGAACTGCAAGTAGTTGAAAGAGATATGATTGTAGAACTAATGCTGAAACTGCAAACACTGGCCCTCCTTAAACCACAGATAACAATTTCCCTGTGACTGATCTCAAGGATTGATCTCAACCAAAGATGCTTCTTTCAACACCCCAGAACCTCAGCTTGACTATTCCTGATGATGTAAATCTCGTCTCTCATAAGCGTCGTATCCAACTCTTTGTGACCCCGTGGACTATACAGTCCATGGAATTCTCCAGACCATAATACTGGAGTGGGTAAACTTTTCCTTCTCCAAGGGATCTTCCCAACCCAGGGATCAAATCCAGGTCTCCCGCATTGCAGGCGGATTCTTTACCAGCTGAGCCATGAGGGAAGCCCCATTCAATTCGCGGACAGCTCCAAATATTAGTTCTTTCTTAAACAGAGTAGAATCTCCCTTTCCGTGATTTTATGTATCCCAGTCCCAGTCTTTGGTTACAGAGAATAAATATAATCATGCCTCCACATAACAGTCCTTGAAATATCCAAATATGATTACTCTAGTTCCAATAGCAGTTTTCTTTTTCTACTTTAAATATTCCACAGGCATGGTTTCCATTCTTGGAGGACTAAATGGATCATTTAGGTTGTCGGGGTAGACAAAAATTGGATTCGATGTTTAATAATTTTCTCTCCCACTAACTAAGAGGAAAGTCAGAATAGTTTTAGCTTGAGAAAACCCATATGTTATACCTCACAGGGTTATTTTATTAGTGGGTAACTGACCAAACAAACTTAATTATAAATCAATGGGGTAACAAAAGCATTATGGTACAGTCTTAGGATAATTTATTATGTGACTAAAACCTTGCTTTGGGAAAATAAGTTACAGAATCTCAGAATGTCAGGATGGACTGCAGTGCCCTATTTCTACTAAATAAAAGGTCTAGTATGAAAGAAAAACAAAACCCCAAGAACTTCTTGTTTTTTCCCTGTACACCTGAATTGTGTTAAGAAGTAAATTTTTGAATTTATTTCACAAAATTGTCATGGGGAAATACAGACAAAAGGAAAAACTAACAACTGAAAATAGTATTTTCTAACCCATTCACCCCTTTCCCCAGTGCACATCTAATATGAAATTGAGTACTTTTTATGCTGCTGTTTTGTGATTAGTAACATTTTATTACATATTTTATCAATAAAAATATTTCAATAGAATGATACTCTGACGAATTACCAAATTTTTCCTATAGCTAAATATAAAGTAAATTTAAATCTTTGCTTAATTTGATATGGAGAGCAGGAAAGTCATTTTCAGTGTTTTTCATTTTATTTCTCTGAAATTATTTAATCAGAATCAGTTCTTTGTTTTGAAGATTTGGTCACATCTTGCCCATATCTAATTTTACCACTGAAGATTTTGCCACTATAATTTTTTTCTTTTTTTAGCCTTGTGTGGGATCTTAATTCCTTAACTAGGGATTGCATTCAGGCCCTCAGCAGTGAAAGTGCAGAGTCCTAACCACTGTTCCATCAGGGAATTCCCTATAATTTCTTTTTATGACCATAATTTCCACCAAATAAAAATTTCCCAGTCATAACTTTGCATATCTAAATTTTGTCAAAAGATTTCACTCTTTGATTTTTAGTTACTAAAGTCTTTTTCTTTGGTCTGTTCAAAGTTTTGTTTTGTGTTCATTATTTCAAAGGTTTCCTTTTGTTAATTTTTAAGTTTTATTTTCTAAGGGTCAACATTCTTATTAATACAGATCTGAATCTGATAAGGTCTGACCCAAGCATGTTAAATATTTCAACTTAGAACTGGTTAAGTCAGAGAAAAAATTTAGTATTGTATTCAGTTTAGTTCAGTTCAGTCGCTCAGTCGTGTCCGACTCTTTGCGACCCCATGAATTGTAGCACGCCAGGCCTCCCTGTCCATCACCAACTCCTGGAGTCTACAAACCCATGTCCATCAAGTCAGTGATGCCATCCAGCCATCTCATCCTCTGTCATCCCCTTCTCCTCCTGCCCCCAATCCTTCCCAGCATCAGGGTCTTTTCCAATGAGTCAACTCTTCTCCTGAGGTGGCCAAAGTACTGGAGTTTCAGCTTCAGCATCAGTCCTTCCAATGAACACCCAGGACTGATCTCCTTTAGGATGGACTGGTTGGATCTTCTTGCAGTCCAAGGGACTCTCAAGAGTCTTCTCCAACACCACAGTTCCAAAGCATCAATTCTTCGGTGCTCAGCTTTCTTCACCATCCAACTATCACATCCATACATGACTACTGAGAAAACCATAGCCTTGACTAGACGGACCTTTGTTGGCAAAGTAATGTCTCTGCTTTTAAATATGCTATCCAGGTTGGTCATAACTTTCCTTCCAATGAGTAAGCATCTTTTAAGTTCATGGCTGCAATCACCATCTGCACTGATTTTGGAGACCAGAAAAATAAAGTCTGACACTGTTTCCCCATCTATTTGCCATGAAGTGATGGGGCCGTATGCCATGATCTTAGTTTTCTGAATGTTGAGCTTTAAGCCAACTTTTCCACTCTCCTTCTTCACTTTCTTCAAGAGGCTTTTTGGTTCCTCTTCACTTTTTGCCATAAGGGTGGTGTCCTCTGCATATCTGAGGTGATTGATATTTCTCCTGGCAATTCCAGCTTGTGCTTCTTCCAGCCCAGCATTTCTCATGATGTACTCTGCATATAAGTTAAATAAGCAGGGTGACAATACACAACCTTGACATACTCCTTTTTTTATTTGGAGCCAGTCTGTTGTTCCATGTCCAGTTGTAACTGTTGCTTCCTGACCTGCATACAGGTTTCTCAAGAGGCAGGTTAGGTGGTCTGGTATTCCTGTCTCTTTCAGAATTTCCCACAGTTTATTGTGATCCACACAGTCAAAGGCTTTGGCATAGCCAATAAAGCAGAAATAGATGTTTTACTGGAACTCTCTTACTTTTTCAATGATCCAGCGGATGTTGGCAATTTGATCTCCGGTTCCTCTGCCTTTTCTAAAAGCAGCTTGAACATCTGGAAGTTCACGGTTCACGTATTGCTGAAGCCTGGCTTGGAGAATTTTTTTTTTTTTTGGCTTGGAGAATTTTGAGCATTACTTTACTAGCATGTGAGATGAGTGTAACTGTGCAGTAGTTTGAGCATTCTTTGGCATTGCCTTTCTTGGGGATTGGAATGAAAACTGACCTTTTCCAGTCCTGTGGCCACTGCTGAGTTTTCCAGATTTGCTCTTCAAGAAAATTAGAGATACCAAGGAAACACTTCATGCAAAGATGGGCTCGATAAAGGACAGAAATGGTATGGACCTAACAGAAGCAGAAGATATTAAGAAGATGTGACAAGAATACACAAAAGAACTGTACAAAAAAGATCTTCATGACCCAGATAATCACCATGGTGTGATCATTCACCTAGAACCAGACATCCTGGAATGTGAAGTTAAGTGGACATTAGAAAGCATCACTACGAACACAGTATTGTATTACATACCCTCAAAAATAACAATTCACTTAATGTGGCCTTATCTGTTTATGATCTCAAAAGGTAGATTCTCTTCTTCCAAATAAAGATTCTAAGATGCATTCAAGATTTCTTTGAATGAAAATAATGCACCTTCTAAAACAAAACATTATAAAATTATACAAAGATTATAAACATTATAAAACCTTATAAAATAATGCTGTGGATTACTAGATGCACTTCATTTCTGTTCAGTCGCTCAGTCGTGTCTGACTCTTTGGGACCCCATAGACTGCAGCATGCCAGGTCTCCCTGTCCTTCACCAACTCCCAGAGCTATCTCAAACTCAGGTCCATCCAGTCAGTGATGCCATCCAACCATCTCATCCTCTGTCGTACCCTTCTCCTCCTGCCTTCAATCTTTCCCAGCATCAGGCTGAGTCTCAGTGTAATAGAAAAGATGTCACCGATAAAGAAACTTGAAACATGAAAAATTGTAACAAGGCCTTTATTTCATTTACTTCTGGTATTTCATGAATATCAGAGGATGAATTGGACAGTTTGTGGTGAAACTTAGAAAACTTTTTCCATGAAGCAAACTTAGAAATCTTTGCTCGTGTCTCTGTCTTCCAACCTTCCTTCACTGTGTTAAAGAGGCACCAAATTCTGTGCAATTTTTGGTTAAATGAGTGGTTTCCAAACTGACTGGACTCTCCAGGTAAGGAATTCCTGCTCACAGTTTCCTGGTCACTAGATCTATGACTCATCCAGCTTTGAAAATGATCTCAGGCAGTTCGTGTTTCACGTGCTTTGTTCATGTGACAAATAAAGCAGTGAGAAACAGTACTCCGGCTTCATGCTGCTAAAGAGCATCATGAACGAGATGGGTTTTTCACTTACTAAAACACCTTAATGGGGCCTTCCATGGTGGTGCAGGGGTTGGTTGTCTGCCTATCAATGCAGAGGATGTGGGTTCGATCCCCGGTTGGGGAAGATTCCACATGCTGAGGGGCGAGTAAGCCCACATGCCACCACTTGAGAGCTTGTGCACCACGACTAAGATGGTGATGGCAGTCAAAAATAAATAAATGTTTTTTAAGAATAAAAAAGAAAATGCTGTCTATACACTAACATATGTAAAATAGATAGTCAATGGAAATGTGCTCTATGACTCAGGAACTCAAAACTGGGGCTCTGTAACAACTTGGGAGGGGTAGAAAGGGGTGGGAGATGGGAAGAAGGTTCAAGAGAGAGGGGAACATATGTACAACTATGGTTAATTCCTGCTGATGTATGATAGAAATCAAACCAATATTGTAAAGCAGTCATCAATCAATTAAAAATAAGAAAACATAATGAACAAAATAAAATGCTTTAATAAGTAGCGATCCAGAACAAGCCTGGTTACTCTCACTGTAGCAGTTTGTTGAATTGTTGTCCCAATCACTTTTCCCAGGGCCCATTTGGCTATTGCCTTTATGTGGAGTTGGGCACGTAGAGTTCTCCCACACAGTTCTGCTTTGGGCCCCGGAATCCACCCACAGCAGCAGTCACCTCGAGGCTCCACTGGCCTGACTCGTGGCTTCCTAAGCTTTCTTAAGTCAATATTCAAAGTTTTCATTTTTTTTTTTTTACCATTTATTTTTATTAGTTGCAGTGATGTAAAAAGAGATGTGGGACTTCCCTGGTGCTCCAGTGGTTAAGAATCCGCCTTCTAACCCCGGGGATGTGGGTTCCATCCCTGATCAGGGAACTAAGCCCATGGGCTACAATGAAGACACAGCACAACCAAAATATAAAAATAAAACTGCTCTTGTACCTCTACGACTGCATAGAGAAATTTAAAAAGGAAAAAAAGAGATGGGATTTTTAAAAAATAAAATGTGTATCACTAATTTTGTCACATGCAGTTTTAGGTGGAATCAATTTGATGTCATTCATACCACTGATATTCATTTTTAATTTGGTATAAGGCTGATAATTTATGTTTCTTTCTTAGAAAATACATGAGGAAATTATGAGAGTAACTTGTGATCATTCAGGATTCTTCCATTGTCCTAGATGGTCTAACATTTGGTGAATCTACTACTTCCACATGCATTTTAGGAACTAACTAGTTCAAAGCAGTATCAAAGCAAAGTTTTGATATTTGCATTTCCCTAATGACTACTGAGGGCTTCCCAGGTGGCACTAGTGGTCAAGAATCTGCCTGCCAATGCAGGAGAGGTAAGAAACTCCAGTTAGATCCCTGGGTTAGAAAGATCCACTGGAAGAGGGCATAGCAACCCACTCCAGTATCTTGCCTGGAGAATCCCATGGACAGAGAAGCCTGGCAGCTATAGTCCATAGGGTTGCAAAGAGTTGGACACGGCTGAAGTGACTTAGTAGGCATGCACGCAATGACTACTGATGTTCAGCATATTTTCATGTACTTTTGACCCATTTGTATATATTCTTTGGGAAAACTTCTATTTGGATTCTTTGCCTGTCTTAAAATTGTGTTATTTGTCTTTCCCCCCAGCTTCATCGAGTTGTATTTTTTTAATACTCCAGTTACAAGGTGTTTTTTTTTTTTCCATCAGATATATGTTTTGCAATATTTTCCCATTCTGTAGATTGTTTTCACTCATTTGATGGTGTACTTTGAAGCACAGACATTTTTAATTTTAATAAAATCCAATTTATCTGTTTTTTTTTTCCTGGCTGAACCATTTATTATTTCAGAAATAAGCATCCTATGTAAATTGAAATGGCTAGAATAGTTATTTCTGGATTACTATAATAAATATTTGTCAAAACCACCAACCATGGGTGGGAGGGACGTTCAAGAGGGAGGGGACATATGTATACTTAGAGCTGACTCCAGTTGGTGTATGGCAGAAACCAACACAACATTGTAAAGCAATTATCCTCTAGTTAAAAATAAATTACAAAAAATTACCAACCATCTCAATAATCACACAGTTATTTCATTCATAAGAACTTCCAAAAATAACTCTTGTATCAAAGAAAAACTTAAAAATTGCATGGGAGAGTTAAGTAATGGTCTATGGAGTAGAGAAGGAAAATTCTGCTATGTGAAACTCGAACAAAGCATTTTTTATTTCCTTTTTTTTTTGGTAGACTCATTGTTTCTTTTTTTATTTTTAATTGGAGGATAACTGCTTTACAATATTGTGTTCATTTCTGCCGTATATCCACATGAATCAGCCATAAGTTTATGTATGTCCCCTCCCTCTTAAACCTCCCTCCCAACTCCCACCCCATCTCCATTACATTTTTGATTGATACAGTTCATGAAAAAAGCCTCACTTTGCCTTCCTTTTTTTAGTGATTCCTCTGAGATGAAATTCAAGAAACCAAATCTGAGGGGGAAAACTGCTTTCATAATCTCAAGTGTAATACAAACAGGCTTTTTGATAAAAGCTTTAAAACTTGAAGAGAGGAGAAAGGCAAGCATGTATTCCTTTAAACATTTCAATAAATTTGCAAAACTATTTAGCAATTATGCACATATTGTTTGTATACTTTTAAATTTAGTTATATAGTTATAACTTCTTAACTTACAGTTATACAGTTGATATACAATATTATATGTTACATATTACAATATAGTGATTCACAGTATAATTTTTAAAGATTAGGCTCCATTTATACTTACCATAGAATATTGGCTATATTTCCTGGATTATACAATATATCCTTGCAGCTTATTTTATATATGATAATTGGTACCTTTTTTTTTTTTTTTTTTTTTTTAATTGGTACCTTTTACTCTCCCATCCCTATATTGCCTCTGCCCCATCCCCCTCCCCACTGGTAACCATTAATTTGTTCTCTATATCTGTGAGTCTGTTTTGTATACTTAAAAATGCAAGAATTTTCATGATTTGAATATTTTGTCCTGAGTGTTTTAAGGATATTTTGTTCTAGACGATTCAAGACTTCAACACACATATGTAATATATATGGCTGTTGTTCAGTCAGTAAGTTGTGTCCGACTGCAACTCCATGGACTGAGGCTCGCCAGACTTCCCCACCCTCCACTATCTTCTAGCGTTTGCTCAAGTTCACATCCAAGGGGAGTCAGTAATGCTACCTAACCATCTCATCCTCTGCCGCCCTCTTGTTCTTTTTTTGTTTTTAATATATATTATGTAACTGGAATTCTCCATATATTTAACATTGTGGACTCCCTAACACTGTCAAACAATGAGAAGTCAAACACGACCACATCTATGTTGTAAGCAGAGTCCTGAGAATCATCTATGTCTTTGCTTTCTGCTCAATGCTTCTGATAACTTAGCAGATGTACAGCCATAACTTATTTTCAAACATCCAGACTCCCTCCCTGGCTCACCACAATTACATATGTGCCAAGTTCTAAGTATTCACAGAAAGACCACAGCTGACCCTTTACTTCTCTCTCATCCTTTTACCAAACCCTTACGTCACTTACAACATTATTTATTAATATAAAAAAACATTACTTATTAATATCCCACACTAAAAAACAAAAACAAATGCAGGCACACGAGTTTCCTAAATATCACTTAACCAAATAAATTTAAAAATCGATAAAACACTTTAATTCCTGCAACACAAACCGGTTTTCACATTCATCAGAACATTTTAGAATTATTCAAACATGAGAATTGAAAATGAGTGAGCTATTTGGAAGAGAACTCCTGAATTTATTCTCCAGAAGAAAAAGCAGACCTGAAGCATCACATTGCTGTAACACCTGAAACATGTTGACAGTTTCTTGTCTTCTAAACTTCAATGAAAGCTGCTTGCACAAACTATTTAATTAACGTGCATGAATGTGAGCTAAGTCGCTTCAGTTGTGTCCGACTCTTTGCAACCCTATGGACTATAGCTTGCCAGGGTCCTCTGTCCATGAGATTCTCCAGGCAAGAATACTGGAGTGTGTTGCCACACACTCCTCCAGGGGATCTCCCCAACCCAGGGATTGAACCCATGTCTCTTACATCTCCTGCATGATGGAGGCAGGCAGGTTCTTTATCATTAGAGCAACCTGGGAAGCCCCTATTTAGGGAAAATCTTCCCCTCTTAAGCCAGATATCTGAAGTATTAAGGAAGTCAGAAGCTGAGTCACTTCACTTCTTTCTGTTGCCTTCAGTTGGTAGGATACTGACAACCAGCATAAATATATTTAATGTCTCCTTGTAGATTCCCAGCATTGAATTGATAGGGTCATATTTTTGAACCGTATACACTGGTACTACTTCTGCACACTTGATTGATTCCTGCCTATCATACATAAGAAACATGCTGAAACGAACTAATCTACTATAAATTGCTACTGAGTATACAGTGGCAACAGCCACCATGGTTGGTGGAAGAAACCCAGATGCCAGTGAGAACACAAAGATTAAGATCTAGGCCCATGCCCAAGGGTGCTCCCATGTTCAGAAACTTCTCACTGGGTGGGCACATGGCCACGGTGGAAAGGTCTCCCACAATGGCAGCAGTGTACCCCTCTGCTCTGATGAGAAGAAGCCCTCATAATATTTTGAGGAGCCACCACTGCACTGATCACACTTGATAGTAATAACCAAGCAAGATGTTTTGGGCCTGGGTTCCAAGAATAGGATACTGACTGTACCAGCATTCCAGCTCCAGGTATGGCTGCAAAGGTTGCACCAATCAACACCGAAGAGCCTTTCATCATGAAGTTCTTGAGAGACAGAGTTCTGCTCACTGCCAAAGCAGATGAAGCTGTTAAGCCAATACTTCCTGCTAAGAGTTAATACATACAGTGGAATTCTACCTTTCACATACTGAGGCCAAATTATAGCCTTTTCAATAGCTCTAATCTCATTGGACATTCCCAAGTCATCAAAGCACAAAGCACCAAGACCAACAGCAGCTCTTCCAGCCATAAAAACATCTTCCCATCTGACTGGTTTTAAATGTTTTCCCAATGATGGTTCCAAAGTTGCCTACTCAAGTTCTTGGCCAGCTCTCCCATCGGTTCAGTCGCTCAGTCCTGTCTGACTCTTTGCGACCCCCAAAACTGCAGCATGCCAGGCTTCCCTGTCCATCACCAACTCCTGGAGCTTGCTCAAACTGATGTCCATCGAGTCAGTGATGGCATCCAACCATCTCATACTCTGTCATCCCCTTCTGCTCCTGCCTTCAATCTTTCCCAGCATTAGGGTCTTTTCCAAGAAGTCAGCTCTTCACATCAGGTGGCCAAAGTATTGGAGTTTCAGCCTCAGTATCAGTCCTTCCAATGAATATTCAGGACTGATTTCCTTTAGGATTCACTGGCTTGGTCTCCTTGCAGTCCAAGGGACTCTCAAGAGTCTTCTCCAACACCACAGTTCAAAAGCATCAATTCTTTGGCACTCAGCTTTCTTCAGAGTCCAACTCTCACATCCATACATGACTACTGGAAAAACCATAGCTTTGACTAGACGGATCTTTGTTGGCAAAGTAATGTTTCTGCTTTTCAATACGCTGTCTAGGTTGGTCATAGCTTTTCTTCCAAGGAGTAAGCATCTTTTAATTTCATGGCTGCAGTCACCATCTGCAGTTATTTTGGAGCCCAGGAAAATAAAGTCTCTCACTGTTTCTGTTGT
Organism: Dama dama; assembly: GCF_033118175.1. NCBI lineage: Eukaryota > Metazoa > Chordata > Mammalia > Artiodactyla > Cervidae > Dama > Dama dama. Next base: position 19,518,314 of record NC_083686.1, on the reverse strand, counting down.
TTACCCATCTATTTGCTGTGAAGTAGATGGGACCAGATGCCATGATCTATTGTTTTCTGAATGTTGAGCTTTAAGCCAAAAGACCTCTCCTTGGATCCTTGCAAGACTTTATTTCCAGAGTTCTGAAGAAGTTGATTTTGACAACTTTGGCTACTGTTCTCATTTCTTTTATGAAGTAGTGAAATTTTGGATGTCCTCAATCTGCTATTCTGGCACTGCTTCCATTAATTCATCTGTTATATATCCTTTCCTCTTTTTCTTTTTTTTTTAAACTAAAAGTGAATTTAATAATGACTATTTTAGTACTTAGACTCTCTAGGAGAGTTGGAAAGCCACACTGGGAACTCTCATCCAGGAATTATTTCCAAAATCACACCGCAGAATGGGCTCCATAAAGCTCCCCTTGTTTCTCCTGCTGCTCCTGCTGTCCACGAACCTGCTGCTTTCGGCACTGATGCCATCAATGCTGGAATCTGGATGCTGCTGCTAATACACCACTGCTCTCTTGGAAGAGGATTACCACCACAGTGGCCACCTGTCCTAGCACTGATCCCGCTGAATCAATTCACTTCTGCCTGTTTCAATGTCTGCTATAGGAGAAGCCTGACTGATTGAGTTGAGGTCGTAAATCTGTGCTCTGGCTGTGAGAGAGGCTGGGAAAGTTTTTTTATTTTTAGAGAAACTTTTTCTTAAGACTTTTTTTCTTCCTGTGGACTGTATTTTTTGCATTTATTTATTTATTTTTATTTACACAAGGTTTAATTATAATCAGTGATCTTTAGAGATAAAATTATAAAGTGACTCAATGTATGATGTATAGTCCTTTTTTTCAATATTATTATTTTTTAAAAATTTATTCTGTGGACCAGACTCTAAGAAAAAGTCTTCACTGAATTTGTTACAGTATTGCCTTTGTCCTCTGTTTTGGTTTTTTGGCCTGGAGGAATATGGGATTTTAGCTCCCCAGTCAGGGATGGAACTCTCTCCCCTGCATTGGAAGGTGAAGACTTAACCACTGGACCACCAGGGAAGTCCCAGAAATGCTGTGTTTAATGGTAAAGCACTGGGCATGGCCTGGAGTTGAGCAGCAGGGATAAGGTGCCCTCCACAGAGTCTCACACGGTGAAGAAGATGAGGAAGGGGGCCATCGGACAGAAGAGCCTCCTAGCCTCAGACACGGCAAAGCCCAGAATGGCACAGGGAAGAGTCGCTGCTTCAGGGACAGATTCCTGGCATAGTCAGCAGTCAAGCTGCCAAAGACTGTTCCAATGCTGGCTCCTGAACCAGCCACGCCAACTGTGGCAGCCCCGGCGCCAATAAACTTGGCTTCTGTGTCAATATTCCGGGAGATAGCACTGGTCTGGGACTCCTGCCTGGCCCCCTAGAGTGGGACACTGCTGTGGGAAGGCTGTTCAGATGGGACCTCTGGCTTCTTCAGGAAGGAGGTAGACACAAGCCTGATCAGACCCCTGGGACAAGAGTACATCGGTCACTGTTTCCACTTTTTTCTGAATCTGTTTGCCATGAAGTGATGGAAACAGTGACAGATTTTATTTTCTTGGGCTCCAAAGTTACTGTGGATGGTGACTGTAGCCACAAAATTAAATGACGCTTACTCCTTGGAAGATGAAGCTATGACAAACCTAGACAGCATATTGAAAAGCAGAGACATCATTTTGCTGACAAAGGTCCATATAGTCAAAACTATGTGTTTTTCAGGAGTCATGAATGGATGTGAGAGTTGGCTGAACGCTGAAGAACTGATGCTTTTAGATTGTAGTACTGGAGAAGACTCTTGAGAGTCCCTTGGACTGCAAGAATATCAAACCAGTCAATCCTAAAGGAAATCTGTCCTGAATATTCATCAGAAGGGCTGATGCCGAAGCTCCAAAACTCTGGCCACTTGATTTGAAGAGCTGACTCATTGGAAAAGACCCCGATGCTGGGAAAGATTGAAGGCAGGAGGAGAAGGGGGCAACAGGTTGAGATGGCATCACTGACTCAGTAGACATGAGTTTGAGCAAACTCTGGGAGACAGTGAAGGACAGGGAAGCCTGGTATGCTGCAGTTTGTGGGGTCACAGAGATTTGGACAGGACTTAGCAACTGAACAACAGAAAGAGCAGATAAGAGCAGGAGGAATGAGTAATGCCCCAGGGGTCTGCATGTTTTTCAATCTCCCGGCTTTAGCTCTGGGACTTGGAAAGTTGATTTTTTTCAATAGTTCGTTAAGTGGTATGCCAAGACTCCTATGATGGGAATTCCCCAAACATGGGGAGGCAGTCTCCATTTTCCATAAAATCCATACTTGTTCAGTCGCTCAGTCATGTCCCACTCTTTTGTGACCCCATGGACTGTAGCCTGCCAGGCTCCTATGTCCGTGGGATTTCCCAGACAAGAATACTGGAGTGGATTGCTAGTTCCTTCTCTAGGGGATCTTCCCAGAGGAGGGATTGAACTCCTGTCTCCTGCACTGGCAGGCAGATTGTTTACCACTGTGCCACCAGGGAAACCCATGCTATGTCATAATTAAAGAAATAGTGATTTGTACTTTAAATGCTTGCTTACCATAATATATATTGATTACCATAAGTCTTTTACAGTTGAACCACCTCCACTCCCCAGTTATTTATTTTTTGAAGATGTGGGATATTCTAATAGCTGAATTTCCCACAATCTAGATTTGGATCATTGCATCCTCATGGTAGTTTAACATGTGCCTCTATTTCTTGTATTTCCTGCTTACTGGTGGTTGGATCTAGATGTAGATGTATTAAGGATTTTCTCTTTGTTGTTGAATATTTTGCTTTCACCATGATGCGTCTTTGTAAAGATTTCTCAGTATTTTTTGTTACTTACAGTTTGCTGGTACCCTGAGTCAGTAGATTGTCTTCCAACACTTCTGAAAAAATGTCAGCCATTTATCTCTTCATTGTCTTTTATTCTGTGCTGGGTCTTTGTTGCTGCATGGGCTTTCCTGTAGTTTCCGGTGAGCAGGAATACTCTCCAGTTTTGGTGAGCAGGCTTCTTGTTGCGGTGGCTTCTCTTGTTGCAGAGCACGTGCTCTAGGGCACAAGGGCTTTGGTAGTTGTGGCTTCGAGGCTTTAGATCACAGGCTCAATAGCTGTGGCACATCGGCTTAGTTGCTCTGAGGCATGTGGGATCTTCCAGGATCAGGGATTGAGCCCACGTTTCCTACGTTGGCAGGTGGATTCTCTACCACTGAACCACCAGGGAAGCCCCATATTGCCTCATATTCTAAACTTCCAATTAAACATCTTACATCTATCCACTGTATCCTTAATGTCACTGGTTCTCTAAGGCAGTTTTCTTGTTTTTGTCTTTCCATACTACATTTTGGATTGTTACTTCTTATTCATCCTTCAGTTCCGTATTCTTAAATTGTGCCCAATCTGTGGTTAGACCAACCCACCTATCTTTTGCTTTTAATTTCATTTATTGTGCTGTTTTATTTGTGTAAGTCCTGTTTGATTCTTTATCAGATCTACTGTCATGTTTTTATAGTTTCCTCTTCCCTGGAGGTATTTTCAAGCTTATATATTATTTCAACATGATAAGCATGGAGGCCTGATGCTTCCTGAAATTGTACATTGTGTGTGCTGATTCTCACTTATGCTGGTTTTATTTATGGGACATTATGTTTGAATAAATATTTGTAGAAACAACCAGAAACCTAGGATGAAATAATGATTTTCATTTGATTCTTTCAAGCTCTTGAGCCCCTTTACTTTTCCTAGCACTATCTTAATCTAAATTCTGAGACTGAAGTTGCCTTAACCACCCAGATGAGGAACCCAGGTTCTCTCTCGTCTGCAAAGTGTAGCCCTTTGGAAGCCCTTAGTTTAATGGAGTAATAGGGTATCAAGAGTTTCCACTGGGGACTGGACCTACATTTTTGGCTTCTGTGCCCTTAGTCCAATGAGGCCATCAAACCCATATTTGAGTGCTAGGTTTGCTTCTCTAGGTTTTAATCTTCTCTCAGATTTTAGCCAGCTAAACTCCCGTTACCTTTTCAACTCTTCCAGTTCTCTTGTTGTTGTTCAGTTGCTAAGTCATATCTGACTCTTTGCTACCCCATGGACTGCAGCACACCAGGCTTCCCTGTCCTCCACTACCTCCCAGAGTTTGCTCAAACTCATTCCCATTGAGTCAGTGATGCCATCCAACCATCTCATCCTCTGTCATCCCCTTCTCCTGCCTTCAATCTTTCCCAGCATCAGGGTCTTTTCCAATGAGTCAGTTCTTTGCATCAGATGGCCCAAAGTATTAGAGTTTCAGCTTCAGTATCAGTCCTTCCAATGAATATTCACGGTTGATTTCCTTTAGGACTGGTGTGATCTCCTTGTTGTCCAAGGGACTCCCAAGAGTCTTCTCCAACACCACAGTTCAAAAGCATCAGTTCTTCAGCATTCAGCCTTCTTTATGGTCCAACTCTCACATCTGTACATGACTACTGGAAAGACCATAGATTTGACTAGATGTACCTTTGTCATCAAAGATGTTCCTGCTTTTTAATGCAATGTCTGGGTTTGTCTGTCACAGCTTTTCTTCCAATGAGCAAGCTTCTTTTAATTTCATGGCTGCAGTCACTGTCCACAGTGATTTTGGAGCCCAAGAAAATAAAATCTGCCACTGTTTTCATTTTTTCCTCATCTATTTGCTATGAAGTGATGGAACTAGATGCCATGATCTCAGTTCTCTTAAGAAGACTTAAAAAAAAAAAAAATTTATCCTGCTTAATTTTCTTTAGGATTGAACTATTTAGGCCATAGTTGCTGAATGCAGGCAGCATTCAGAGCATTACTTGCAGAGGCAAGTAAACACTTTATGAAAAATTATACATGAATACCTCATTTTATTGCACTTTATTGTGTTTTCCAGATGTTATTAATCCTTTTTTCTTTTTTAATGGACAGTTTGTGGCAACCCTGCATTGAGCAACTATTGGTACCATTTTTCCAATAGCATTTGCTCACTTAGTGTCTCTGCTTGACATTTTGGTAATTGTCAAAAGACAGAAAACTTTTAAAATTACTTTCATATTTGTTATGGTGATATGCCAACAGTGTTCCTCGATTTAAAAATTGTAATTGTTCTGGGCACTGGGAACCATGCCCATTTAAGAATGCAATCAATACATGGTTTTGTTTTTTTTTAATAATTAAGTTTTAGCTGCTCTGGGTCTTTATTGCTGTACTTGGGTTTCTCATTGCAGTGACTTCTCTTACTGTGGAGCATGGGCTCCAGGACACATAGGCATCAGCAGTTGCTGTGCAAAGGCTCGGTTGCCTGGCGATATGTGGAATCTCCCAGGACCAGGGATCAAACCTGTGTCGCCTACATTGACAGGCAGATTCTTAACCACTGGACCACCAGGGGAGTCCTAAGGTGTGTGTTCTGATTGCTCCACTGACCATCTAGTCCCCCATCTCTCTCCCTCTCCTCAGGCCTCTCTGCTGTTTGAGACACAACAGTATTGACATTAGGCCAGTTAACAATCCTACAGTAGCCTCTGAGTGTTCAGGTGAAATCAAGAGTTACACATCTCTCAGTTTAAACCAAAAGCTAAACATGATTAAGCTTCATGAGGAAGGCATGTCCAAAACTGAGATAGGCATTAATAATGCATCTCTTGCATCAAACAGCCAAGTTGTGAATGCAAAGGAAAAGTTCTTGAAGAAAATTAGAAGTGCTATTCCAGTGAACACATGAATGATAAGCTAACACTAACCTTGCTGTTGTTATGGAGAAAATCTGAGTGGTCTGGACAGGAGACCAAACCAGCCACAAGTCTCTCTCAAGCCAGAGCCTACTCCAGACCAAAGTCCTAACTCTCTTCAGTTCTCTGAACGTCGAGAGAGGTGAGGAAGCTGCAGGAAAAAAGTTTGAAGCCAGCAGAGGCTGGTTCTTGATGTTTAAGGAAAGAAGCCATCTCCTGTGATCTATAGATGGCCACAGTCTGGAGGACAGCACATCTGTTGACAACATGGTTTCCTATTTTAAGTCCACTGTTGAGAGAACTACTCAGAAGAGACGATTCCTTTCAAAGTATTACTGCTTACTGACAATGCACCCAAGAGCTCTGATGGAGATGTACAATGAGATAATTGCTATTTTCATGACTGCTAACACATCACCCATTCTGCAGCCCATGGATCAAGGAGTAGTTTCGATTTCAAGTCTCACTGAAGAAATCCATTTCGTAAGGCTACTGTTGTCGTTCAGTTGCTCAGTGGTGTCTGACTCTGCGAATCTATCGACTGCAGCATGCCAGGTCTCCCTGTCCTTCACCATCTCCTGGAGTTTGCTCAAACTCACGTCTATTCAGTCAGCAAAGCCATCCAACCATCATATCCTCTGTCATCCCGTTCCCCTCTTGCCTTCAATCTTTCCCAGTATCAGGGTCTTTTCCAATGAGTTGGCTCTTTGCATCAGGTGGCCAGGGTTTTGGAGCTTCAGCATCAGTCCCTGCAATGTCCATCCTCGTTAGGACTGTAGCTGTCATGCTTTGTGATTCCTCTGATGGATCTGGGCAAAGTCAATGGAAAATCTTGTCGAAAAGATCCACCATTCTAGATGTCATTAAAGAACATCTGTGCCTCATGAGGTCAAAATGTCAGATGCCAGTTTGGAAGAAGTTGATTCCAGCTCTCATGGATGACTTTGAGGAGTTCATAACTTCAGCAGGGAGATGTGGTGTAAATGGCAAGAGATTTAGAATTAGAAGTGAAGTCTGAGGATATGTCTGAATTACTGCAGTCTCATAATAAAATGGAAGATGAATTACTGCAGTCTCATAATAAAATGGAAGATGAATTGCTTCTTATGGATGAACAAATACAGTGGTTTCTTGAGATGTAAACTACTCCTGTTGAAGATTCTGTGAAGATTGTTGAAATGGCGTCAAAGAATTTAGAATATGACATAAACTTAGTTGGTAAAGCAGTGACAGTCTGAGAGGATTGACTCCAATTCTGAAAGTTCTACTGTGAGTAAATGATATTAAACAGCATTAAGAGGTATAGAGAAATTGATCATGAAAGGAAGAATCATTCAATATGGCAAACCTCATTTTTTCCCCAGCCTTCAATAACCACCACTCTGATCAGTCAGCAGCAACAGAGGCAAAACCCTCCAGCAGCAAAAAGGCTACTTGCTGAAGGCTCCAATGATGGTTAGAGCTTTTTAGCAATATTTTTAATAAGATGTACACATTTTTTAGACATAATGCTATTACACACTTAGTTGATTATAGTGTAAACGTAAGTTTTATAGGATCCGGGAAACCAAAGAATTTGTGTGACTCACCTTATTGCTTGAGATAATCTGAAACAGTACCTGCAGTTATTGCCAAGGTATGCCTGAATGCCTTTTATATCTCATGGAGTTATATATATGTACATCTGGATACTATTCACACTATAGGTAGGAGTGCACTAATGCACAGAAATGTAAATATATATTGGGGTGGAGAGAGAGGTGGGAGGGGGGATAGGGATGGGGAATACATGTAACTCCATGGTTGATTCATGTCAATGTATGACAAAAACCACTACAATATTGTAAAGTAATTAGCCTCCAACTATTAAAAATAAATGAAAAGAAAAAAAAATTCAAAAAATAATAGAATCTTAGCAGTGATTTATGGAGTAATTTTGAGAAACTTTGACATCTTCACATAGTGCTTTTTCTTTCCTATGGCAACTCCTAAATGGAGTTAATAAACTGTGATGGTTGCTCTTCAGTTATACTACGAGTCTCCATATTTTCCCATGAAATTGTCAAGAGAACAGCAATTAATGCCTGTGTTATTTCCTGGTTGAGAGTGTCTGGTAACTTTCCTGGCAGTCCAGTGGTTAAGACTCTGGTGCTAAGGCAAGGGGTACAGGTTTGATCTCTGATCATTAGGTAACTAAGAATGGTATGACTACCCATCCCCCCGCCAAAGCAGGAATATGGGAAGTTAGTTATGACAGGCTCTAAGTTCTATTTTTACATAATTGTAACTAAAAAACATATATATGAAAAAAGACATTTAAAATGAGGTCAAGGTGTAATTCGGGGGTCTGTTTATTTCTGGTCATTCAAATGCATAATTTTTAAAAATTATAATTGTATCTGTACAAATATTTTATCATTTTTCCAACTTATGAAAAATTACACATACTAAAAAGTGACTTTTCTCTTTCCTTATCTCCAATGATGTACTGAGAATAGTTCTTAAGTCCTAGAGAGTAGCAAAAAATTATTGGACTTGTTTTCAATATCTTATTAAAAATATTTTTTTACATATGCACACTACTTCCTAACTATTCTTGCTGCACTCAGGCAGTGAACAGGGGCTCCTCTCTAGTTGCAGTGTCTTCTCTCCTTTTGGAGTTCAGGTTTTAGGGCACAGGGGCTGCGGCGGCTGCAGCATGCAGGCTTGCTGCTGGCTTTTCGCAGCTTGCTGGCTCTAGGGCACATGGGCTTCGGCAGTTGCGGCCCAAGGGCGCAGTTGCTGCTTGTTGGCTGTAGAGCACGCAGGCTTAAGTTGCTCCCCTGCACATGAAATCTTCCCAGACCAGGAATCAAACCTGTTTCCCCCGCACTGGCAGGCAGATTCTTACCACTGGGCCAGCAGGGAAGCCCTATTTCCAGTATTTTAAAAGTCGCACTCAAGTCACATGATGAGGATTTCCCTGGTGGTCCAGTAGCTAAGAATCTGCCTGCCAAGGCAGGGTTTGATCCCTGGTTTGGGAAGGTAAGACATGCCACAGCGCTGCTGAACTCCTCAGCCACAACTACTAAGCCTACATTTAGAGCCTGCATCCACAGCAGGACAAGCCGCCACAATGTCTGTGCACCACAGTGGAGAGCAGCCCCACTCACTGCAGGTAGAGAAATTCTCAGGCAGCAACCAACACCCAGTGCCACCAAAAATAATTTAAAATTTTGGTTGAAAAAAGCCACACATTAAAATACATGTGTAAAAGCTAATGGAAATGCTTTTTACCTGGTGTCAATAAATTGATGGTACAATGCTGAGTATCACTGTACCTGTTCTGACAGCCATATGCCTTTGATAGATATGTCACTACATAATGAGAGCAATGTGACACATAAACCATTCAACATATAGGCCATGGGAAGGCTTTCCTGGTAATGAAAAATACTGGAATTACGCTGTATTTTAGTCTTCACTGACACACCCTCTCTTGGCCCCTGTCTGTATGGCCTACGAAGAACTTCTATGTATCAAATGTCTCACCCTGCAAGGGCAACCAAAGTAATCAGTCAATCCCATAGGACAGCTCTCTCACTGGAATTTAGTTGCTCGTTTATCTAGGCCCATTTCATCAGAATAAATCAACTGTAATAAAATCCTACTTTCCTACAAAAGATCTTGGCACCAACTTTAGTAAGATCACTCCTGAACACTGAACCTAAGCCTCAGAGATGCCTGATGGGACTGTAATAGATCCCGAATTTTCTAGTAGCTAACTCCTTCAACTTGAGAAAAATCAGGCGATTGTTTTCCAGAGGTTATTCTGCAGGGCTGGGCATTCCTGTCTCATCCACCACCCCATGTATGTGTTCACCAGTCAACACAATTTCTGAGTAAATACTTTTAAACAAAACTGCCTTTGGGCAACCTAATCAACAGCAAATGCTAGCAATTACCTGCTGGTCCAGTGGTTTCGGTTCAGCTGTTTGGATCTGGGTTCAATCCTGGTCAGGGAACTAAGATCCCACAAGTCAATTACAAGTGTGTGTTTTTTAGTGTTTATGTATAGACATCCATTTCTTCTGTTGTCTGAAATCATTTTTGGTCAGTCTCAAAAGGAGATAAGCATTGAAACAGTGTGAGAACTTGTCTGCAGTACAGTGTTTCTCATGTATTTCTACAATGTGGTTTTTGATAAACCAGAACCTTAAGCACTGTTACTTGAAATTTTTAAGAAATTAGAGATCATTGAATAGTCCTTCTCAATCACACTTAAGCCCTGTCAACCCTCTGAAATTATGATCTACCTCCCCAAATAGGGTGACTCCTCCATAACTGCCATTTAAAGTAACAAACTTTACACAAACTTTAGAATGTTCAGCATTTCCCTGAAATCCACACAACACCAGCAAACTCTTTTCCCTACATTTTATAAAATGCAGTGGTTGAGCAAAAGTGATTAACTTTTTTCGCTTCAGCCAAAACAGCTGAAATCTCACACCTAATTTTACTATTTCAAGACAAAAATACATTATTAAACGTAAATTAAAATGCCATGAGCAGAATAGGGCAGCCACAAAACTAGAGACCACAGTAGATGGCAATTCTGTTACGTTGAAAGTGAAGCAAAAGGCACTCAGTTGTGTCTGACTCTTTGCGACCCCATGGACTACATACAGTCCATGGAATTCTCCAGGCAAGAATACTGAGAGTGGGTAGCCTTTCCCTTCTCCAGGAGATATTCCCAACCCAGGGATCGAACCCAGGTCTCCGGCACTGCAGGTAGATTCTTTACCAGCTGAGTTACCAGGAAAGTCCTGTTAAGTTGAAAATTCTGAGGTAATTATTTTTACAGAATGACATTTCTTGATTTTGCATTACTGGTAGGAGAAATTCAAATGGTAGAAACACACCATTAGTTCTACCTCCTCTAACTAAAAACTGCATTAAAAATGCAATTATGTAATTAGTGAAACAGCATCTTATGGTTGACATCCTATCAAATCTTGACAAAGGATCCAGTTCCCTTCACCATTATAAAAAGATGCATGGAAGAGAATGGAGTAAATGCCTTAACTCTTAATTCTTAATCATGTAAATATATCTGAGACTACAGAGTATTAACATGCTGATCAATAAAACTTAAATAATTAATGTGTCTTTCAGGGTAGGGAGCAACACACACAACTTGGTCAAAATTACTCAGGAAGTATATTTAAGAAAAATACAGGCTAATTGAGTTATGTCTGTCATAGGTACTTCATTTTTCTAAAAGACCTCAGACAATCTCTAGATGTAGTGTATTTCTTCAAAATCATATATATCAAGACTTGACTGAAGAGTATGGATTTTGTTTAAAAAAAGCCTTTATTCATTTTTGATCAGGGAAAGGACAATCTCAATGTCAACTTGTCACCTAATCATAAATTTGAACTTACAAGATTTACTGCCCTAAAGACACTGCACCTGACTTTTGACAACATAACTTAAAATGAAAATCTCCTTTCTGTCCCCTAAGGTTGCACGTTGAAAGAATAAACAATCCCTTGCAACAGCCAACAGTGATACTTGGCTTAGGTTTAAGGTCAAATAGCAAAACAAGGCCAAAAGCATTATAACTTGATAGCCCATCAAGTACAAACATCACTGGAATAAAGAAAGTTGCAGGCACCAAAGAAAACAAGAGGCAGGTTCATTAGCATAAAAAAATTTACACTTGGTTGAAGGTGAGGTGAACTATTCCACAAGTAAACATGTATGCCAATCCTAATGGCGAATATGAAACCAAAGCAACAAAACCGAAAACATTAAACTCAGTTAACTACACTGAATGTGAAATTCAAAACTTGAACTTATCTAGGATATCCTCCCAAATCTAGAGCTAAAAGGTTTTCTTTTTAACGCACCAGGAAGATCTGTTGTAATGACATGACTTGGTCACACTGAAGACTTACATTTACATAAGAATCAAGGGTCATCCTTCTCCATTATTCTTTGTCTGAATGTGAATATGCTCAACTACTCAGCTCATGCACTAACCACATAAAAAAATGACTGAAACCTACTACCCATGCCTTCTAAGAACTCACATCATGTAACAGTTAACACCCAGTACAGCTTCCTAACAATGCCCCAAGAGAAAACATTTTGTTCAGTTTGGTGCTTGCTGTGACATAAAACCAACAGAATAGTATACAATTAATTTACTCAGTTTACTACTTCAAATCTTGTAATCTAAATTTTGTTCAAACTTCATACCTATTTGCCAAAATTGTGTAAAATCTAACTATATCTGATATTCTTAACCTGTAGCTCCTATAACACAGTTTAGCCCCCCCCCCCCCCCCCCCGCAATGGGTATATCTGGACATTTTAATCAAGAAAACAAAGTTATTGTATTATGATTAGTCAAAGCTCTTTCTAGCAGACCACTGAGTACAGCAAACCATTAAAAAATGCTTTTCCGGAGACAAGAACAAAGCAAAACATTTTCTTCATAAAAGGAGCTACCAGCATGCTTTGTGCCATTAAACATTTATTTTTCAAAATATAGCCACAGACTCATGGTCTACTAGAAAGCTCCCACTAATCACAGCAGTATAATTATGCCACAGAAACTTTCATGACAATGTCTCCAGATAGGCAGAGAGGAAAACAACATTAAAGGTTATGATGGAAGCCTCAGTTAAGAGACAGAAATGAAGTCTAAAGAGCATAGAATACATCTAACAAAAAAGGGGAACAGAGCAGACACTGTAGCTGGCTATTCATAAAGGACCACAGTTTTCTCCTCTTCCTATGGAGCAAAACTCCCTACAAAATAAACTGTGCGTTAATTATTGCTTATTTAAAATTACACTTTTACAGAGCTATTTAGTACCTGACGCAGAAAAACAATCACATAAGGAAGCATTTATTTGAGGTTTAACATGTAATTATACAAATAAAGTTTGTATAAACACAAATCCACAGAGTCATAACACAGATAGCAAAAGACAAAGTAAAAACAAAGAAAACTAATTGGCGGCTATATACAGTTGGACACAAATTGTGTCTTGTACACTAGAAAGTCTTTTACAAAATAATCATCTTAGATCAACAGAAGACCAATCTTCAATGTCCTCCTGCAAGATGGTTACGTTAGCAATCTCTTCCTAAAAACAAAAACAAAATGGCAATTAGACTTGTGCAACTCCGGCAAGCTTTCTAAGGTCCACTTTCATGAATTAAGTTCTCACTTTATTCTTTTCTTCAATAATTAAAGATCACATGCAAATTCATTGGCAAAACGCAGTTTGGGTAATTGTAATCATCATCATCTCACCTTGAAGTTCCCAAATGATGTTAAAATTTACTTAGAAAATCAGGGAACACAATCTTTTCAAATTCACAGATTGAACTGTGCTAGATGCAAGGTTTACTAGAAGTGTCTCTAGTAAGCCATGTAAAATTCTATTACCAACATGAATTTCTAACACGCTTGTATTGCAAGGCAACAAATTGCTATGTGCATATGATCTTTAATTTAAATCCCAGATTTTAAAGTTCTTGTTTTGGTTTGTAGATTTCACTATTAGCTATAAAAAGAAAAAGCAAGCATTAAATCTTAAAGAATGAACACTTAAAATGAGGCTCCACAATTGAAATACAACACTAAACAGAAGACCAAAATGATTAAGCTGTAAAAAGGCATTTATGTACTTTAACTCCTGTAAAAAACCATTTAAGTTAAGTTTAGACACTTAATCTTCAAAAAGATTAAAAAAGAAGCCAAAGTCTGAAGTTTTCCACTTTAATCTTTACGCTGGTACATGAAGTTGGAAGAGACCATACCACAGGACAGCGTTTTCTGGTGTATGCCTTGCGCTCTGCCCGCAACGTGCGACCCCCAGAGATAGACGTGGTCAGGGTGACACACGGCCTGCAATGAAGTTCCCGCTGGCGGGTACAAACAAGGTATAATGTCAGAGTTAGAAGACAACATTCTTGTTTTCCTTAAGTTGTACCCATTTCAGTACTTTACCTGTTAATAGTTCTAAAAAAGTTTAATTATTCCTCTAGACCACCTGGTACACAAAGCAAACAGAAAAACTCTTAAGTTTTTCTGTATTACTAAAGAAAGTGAGATAAAACTTTAAAGTTAAAGATCTATAGACACTTTAGGCAAAACAGGCTCATAAACCAAGTAAAAATTTAACAATTTAGTAAAAACACGCTACATGGTATTTTGTTTTTACTCATTTTCATTTGTCTATTGATCTTTAAATTAAATTAGACATTTCCACTGGTTTCTTGAACTCTTATACACACCTGTTTTCTCCAGCGTCCCTTTTAATATGGCTGGTAATTATTTTGGTGATTGCCACCCCCTCGAGATGCCTTGCCATAAGTGCTCTGTTGGCCTATATTGAAAAGACAAAAAATTATACTTAGCCTTTAATGATATGGTTTTTCTATAGATATGCAAAATTCTGCAGGCCAAATAGTAGAATTAGATATTTTAAGTCGTTATAAATTAGGCACATACCACATTCTAGAATGCTCATAATAACCAGTCACTAAATCAGTATAACCCCGAGACTATTACATCTCAAAAATTTAACTCTAAACACTTCTATAAATAGAACACACACAATCTCAGAACTGAGATGAATCTTAATACCATTGGTTTATGAAATTAAGTAAATATTCTTACCACTGTAGTCTGCATATCCCTGTCCATATCCATAGTTCCCATAGTTATACCCAGTATAATCATAGCCGCCATAGCCACTATAGTTTTGATCACCACCATAGGCACTATTGTAATTTCCATATCCTTGATCATAATAGTTATTAAATCCTTGGTTCCAGTTTTGGCCCTGACCTGAAACAATGCACAATGATTGTTAGGAAACAACTTCTGATCCCCAATCCTAACATAAAATGATGCATTCCTGTCCCTCACTTTGCAAATCTTAAAAAAGAATGGACACCCACAGTGCTATCTGGTCAAGAAAATATCACTACAGTTGTCATAAAAAAAAAGGGGGGACGGGTGTAGAAAGTCCAATTGTGCCAGTATCAGGCTTCCTAAATCTAAAAGGGGGAAAAAATCAAGAAGACAGCAAGCATGTTTAGAACAAGGACTCCTGCCATAAAAAACCTATCATGTCAAGGTGTATCATGTAATCTTAATTACATTCAATGGTATTATTTTCCCATCAGTACTGACACTGTCAGAGTGACTATTCTTTGAAGAAGTGAAACCAATAAAACAAAAACCCGTGGACTAAAACGAGCACTGTGCATGCTGTAACCGTTTAAATTTGGCTTTACTCTCCTATGGGCTTATTCATATTTAGCGGTTGATAGCTTAAACCAATGTTCACTTCCCTGGAATTAAGTCTCACCTCGGCCGCGACCCCTAGTACCTCCTCGCCCACCAGCTGCAGCACCTCTTCCTCCCTTTTGTTGTTGCTGTTGCTGTCTATATACCTCTTTGGGTTGTGCAACTTTGATTTCACACTATAAACAAAAGGTAAAAAGAAAACAAAATTGTTACCACTGTTCCTAATGTCAAGCCATTTTTTTCCTTCTCAAAACAGGTTGAGAAATTTCCCTTAAAAAACAAACCAACCAACCCAGCCCACTGTTCACTAAATAGAATCCAAATGGCTTTACCTTTCCAGAACCAATTTGATGGTATCTGCTTTCTAACAATTTCTTTACTGGCTCCTCGTCTGTATATGTAATAAAGCAAAACCCTCTTCTTTCATTTGTTTTTGTATCCATAGGAAGTTCAATATTTTCAATCTGAAAATAAGAGGCACACTCAAGATCAGCCGGTAAAGGTAAAAAGCTATCAAAATGTTTTAGAATGACACAAATCATTCACAAGCTTCAACAAAGTATGTTACTCTCATGAATTGACTTCTGTATAAACTGTTTCATTATCATCATCAAACTAGAGTAACCTGGCTTATCTACAAAGCATTTATTTAGAAGGCAGAGGAAAACCTCAACAGCATTTTGTACCCCACATAATGCCACTCCAGTCCGGACCACACCAAAGTATCCACCTTTTTGCTGAAATAAATTAACTATTAATTTCCATTAATAATAAAAAAATTCCATTAATTTAAATACTCGTTTCCATTGTAACACATAAAATAGTGACAAGGGAGGGACTTGAGCAATAATTTAATTCCACCCTGACCGAACTCTTTACTCTGTAAGAACTGGGCCAGGGACAAAACGTTATATAAACGTATCGAATGAAAATACACAAAAGCACAGCCCACCTCTCCAAAGGCTCCAAAATATTCTTTAATTTGTTCCTCCGAAGTATCTGGGCTCAATCCACCCACGAAAACCTTTTTTGGGGGTTCCTTCCCCTTTAAAGCTTTGGCCCGTTTGGGGTCTATCAATTTGCCATCCAGTTTGTGTTCTTTCAGTTCCAAAACCTAGAAGACAGATTTATGTGATCTGACAACTTACAACCAACCCGCCGAACGATTTGCAAAACGCACACAAAAAGCACGATGCGAACAGGTTCATACCTTATCCACACTAGCAGCATCCTTGAAAAGCACAAATCCAAATCCTCGTGATCTTCCAGTAACAGGATCTGTTTTAATCGTGCAGTCCACAACTTCCCCAAATCGAGACAAATATTCAGTCAGATCTTTCTTGCTTGTATCCCAGCTCAAGCCTCCAATAAACATTTTACTAGAAATAAAAGTTGTTTACTTACAAACAGCAGTAGCGAAAACGGTTAAATTCTAAAGTGACGTTTGCTACAAACTATAAGCAAAGGGAAATTCATACCCATGTACAAGTAATTCCACCTGTTTACAAACACACAGGAACCAGAGACCACAAAAAGCCCCCAGTTCCATCGAGGTCACTTATCCAAATCTTTGCTCTCCACACTGCACAAGGCAAAGTTTAAACGAGGCCAACGAAACACGTTAAAAGACCGTTCCGAACTAGGAAAATCCAACTTTCTAAACTGAACGCCCACTACTCAGGTTCACCGTCTTCCTCAGCTGTCATGTCAACGTTCTACCTGAAGAACTCATCATCACGTATACAGGGGATCTGGGCACAAGACGCCTACAGGTTCCCAAACCAAGGGTCCCCCTGCATCCTCCCCAGAAAAACTGCCCAGAGCCCTAACAGATACAATGATAAGGCGGCAGCAGCCGCAGCGTGCTGCGCGGCCGGCCCGGCCCCTCCCCCCCAGGCCCCACGCGGCGCCTGCGCACTCTGGCCCCAGACGCCGCCGCCGCCCTCCGCCTCCAAACCCTCTGCCCTTCCCCCCATCTTCGCGGGGCTGTCCAGTCACCCCCCTCCGTCTCCTACTTTCCTCTTTCCTTCGCCCTAGTGAGGTCCAGCGGGCACGCGGGAGAATCGACTCGGGCCAACAATGGGGGGATGAGGTGGGAAAGGGCAGCGCGCGGCTCCCGAGTGACGAAGGGCGCGTGCGGCGCGCTGGGGGAAGGGAGAGGAGGGGAGAGGCGAGAAGCGTGCGGTACCCGTCATCCTGCTGGTTCTTGCTCGCGTTGATCTTGGATCCCTCTGCGAATTCCTCTATGTTGCTGTACTCGTTCATGTCTTCCATAGCGGCGGAGTGGTCGGCCGGAGGGTGCTGGCGCGCAGACCGAGTCGCGGCAGCAGCGGCGGCGGAGCGTTGTATGGAGCTGGATTTAAAATGGCGGCGGAAGAGATCCGGGCGCCGCCTGCGCCCTCCCTTTATAGCCGCCCCGCCCGCCAATCGGGAGGGTTGCTGGGCGGTGACGTGGCGCTGGGCCCGGCGCGCCCCCTGCCGGGCGGAGCTAGGAGCGAGCGAAGGGAGGAGCGGGGCAAGCTGCCGCGGCGCCCGCGGCCGCCAATGGGAGAGACTGCGGGAGGCTAAAGTAGCGGGAGCGGAGGGGAACAATGGCGGCGGCACATGGGAGAGTCGGGGCGGGACCTCCATCGCGGGCCTCCCGCTGAGAAGCGAGGTCGCGGGTGAGGGGACGCGGGCTTGGGAAGAGAGAGACGCGTCAGAAGAGAAACAACGACGGGGCGAGAAGTCCTGGGGTCAGAGTCCCGAGCAACGCCACAGTCCCTCTTGCCTTGAGAGCCTTTTGTCTCTGGCGTCCGGTCCAGCCCACTCCCAGCCAAGAGCCGTCAACCCCGCCTTTTTCCGCCCTCGGTTCCCCCAGCGCAGAGCTGCTGCTATCGATTAGCACCGTGGCCGCGCCGCTCCAGAAAAAGGCGGACTGCGCCCGGCGCCGGCGGCTGAGGCGGCGAGCGCGCCGGCCGTCCGCCCGCCGCGCGCACGCGTGTTTTGTCCTCGAGCTGGCTGGAACCAGCCGAACAGGAAGCGGGCGCGCGGCGGCCTCTCCGGGCGACCGCGCGGCGCGGACGCCTCTTCCGCTGCCGCCCCAGGCGCGCAGGCCGAGGGGGGCGCGGCGGGCCTCGCGCTAGCCGATCGGCCACGCCGTCCAGCTGACCGGGACCCGAACGGCCTCCTTCGGTGGCTGAGGAACGGGAGGAGGGACGCGGACCCGGTCGGATTACTGTAAAAAATGCCAAAGCCGAAGCAGTGGGCGGGGAAGGAGGGGGCTAGGTGCCGTAGAGGGCAAGGGGCACTCACATCCCCGGCGCGCCACTCGCGGGGCTCCCGTCTGCACGTGCCCCGAGCCTCTCCCGCTGGCTCAACCAGTCTGCGGAGAGCGCGCACCCGCGCACGCGTCTCCCGCGTTCGCTTCTTTGTTCCCGCCCACGCGAGGCCCCATTTTGACGGATCGGATTCGAGGCCCTCTAGCGGCCAATCGACGTCGGCACCGTGCCTCGCCCCGCCCCCTCGGAACCTCATGAGGACCGCCCCCTCTTTCTGCCCACGTGGTCTGGGCCTCCCGCCCCGGGCAGCTGGCGAGTTCAGGGTTCTTGGGCTGCGGATTTCTTTACGTCCGGAGGCTCGGACGAGTCCTCTCCGCCTCTTGCGTCAGGCCGCCCTGCGGTTATCCGTTCCGGGACTCTTTTTCGGGGCCACCAGAAGCCCAGCCCTTTGCTGGGGGCGCTGCCGGCACCGCCCTCCGCCCTCTCTACCAGTAGGCCGATTCTCTTGGTAGCAGTCGGTGGGGTGGGGAAATGGTCGTGCTTTCGGTGCCCGCCGAAGTCACTGTGATCCTGTTAGATATCGAAGGTACCACAACCCCGATTGCTTTCGTGAAGGTGAGGGGCGGAAGGGGGCGGGGAAGTTACTTATGCTTTAAACCAAAAATGTTGAAGGTATCGCAGACCTTGCACTAGAGACCCGAGGCGTGGGAGAGACGGTGTGGCTTTGCACCGACTCTGGGGTGGGAGGAGGTAGTCTGCGGCGGATTGCTGGATGCTTTTTCTTCTCATCTTCACCTTCCCCCGTCCCTGCCCTCGGTTGTTTGCAGGTGGGTGGGAAGGGACGGAAGTGGTGGTGAAGAAGGGCGGAGGAGGGCAGGTCCGCGGCGAAGAGATATGGGTGCCGCCCGCCGGGCAGGTGTGCGCCCCGTCGCCCTGCAGGTAAGCGACTGCCTCGTGCCAGTTTGGACCTGGGGAGTCGGCGGCCGCGATCTAGTGGTCCCTGAGGCTTCCAGTCCCGCAAAATGAAAAGACTGAAGCGTCAGGATGACTTTTCAGGTAGCCTTGGTGTCTTAGGCAGTAATGGTTATTCTTCACCTTTTCCCACTCCTGCTGTTCGTGGCCGAACCTCTCACTGAATGTTCGTGGACTAGGTTAGCAACGGTCTAGATTCCGTCCATTTTCCTTTTTTAAAAAAAGACAGTTCTTACCTAAAGTCATCTAGGATGGCAGTGCTTACCAACAGTTGTCTGCATCTAATTCACAAACTTAAAATTTTGCATTAGTGCAGGTTCTTTTTTTACATATATTGTATTTGTCAAGATGATTAAATATCAGATATTAGTATAATTTTTAAAAGAATCCCTCAAGCCTAATCTTCTGTTTATTTGACTTTTAGAGGTTTAAGATGAAAGTTCCCATAGAAGTGCTTGCGTGCAATAATTGAGATACCGTTTACAAAGTAGGGAAAACCCATCTTCCAGCAAACTGCAAGTCTTAGTTTTAATTTTTTTAATTTATATTTTTAAAGTTACCTGTGAGGACTGTCTTTCTTGATCTAGGTTATAATATAAAATTGGTGTACACTTTTAGGTCTCCACTGTAACAGCCACTTACAGATTCTTTAGAAGGATCACAATATCTTGACATCCAGCAAAGTTTCTTAAGAAATCTAGTTTGGCGTTTTTTCCCCCAAGTTTTTAAGTACAAGTGAGGCCTCTGCAGAAATACTCAGAATTGGCCAGATGTTGATAACCGAGTGGACTTTCTTTCTCTTGTTGTTTGTGACAAAATAACTACTTTCTTGTAGTTAAAAAAAAAAAAAAAGGATTCTGCATTTTTATGGTTCATAGTTTACAAGTCACAGTCTTGCTTTCCACTGTTATCAGAAGACCAGGAGTAATGACAAGTAGTAATATGGCATATGTACCATTCTTGGAAAATCTATTTAGGGAGAAGATATCTCATCCAAATCAATTTTGTAACAAAAAATAATACAGCTCTTTCACCTTTTTAAATCCACTGTCTTCTGCAAGATGACCTGAGCCACTTCTTTGAATCTTTGTTTATGACAGACTTATTCTGAAATCTTTCTGAGAATAAAAATGCCTTAATGGTCTAAATAGATTTTTTTTTGCACTTGAGACCAGACTGCAAAAAAATCATTCAAGGATCTTGTTTAAAGGATAGTTTCTTGTGCTTTGTACTATAACCTATTATTATTATTTGTATTAATATTAATTACTACAGTTGTCTGTTTGCTATGCATTAAATGATCAAAACCAGTGTTTCTGAAAGTATGTTCAGAAGAACGTTAGGTCTTTGTGGACGTTTATTGTAACTATGCAGAAAAAGATTACTAAATGCATTGAGAAAATGTTCTGTTCGTATTCAACCAGGTTTTTTTTATTGCACACCTCAGATCCTTTATATCATACACACACTTGCACACACATAATGCTTTGTGAACCATCAAGAGACTAACATTTCACAAATTTATTTGAACCAAAAAATCCTTTAGCAGAATGTCTATATCTTTTGAATACCCTTTAAAGAGATGCTAAATTATATCCTTCTTGGACCTCTGTTCTACTTTGGGCTTTAGTCATGTTAGTGTGTGAACTTGGAATCATGAAAGGAAACATTGAGATGCAACTGGTATACTTGACTACAATTCAGGTTGTATGCACTGTTTGCATATTACTGATAGGAAACTGAGGCTCTGAAAAATTGAACAGTATGCCTGGGATTTGAAACCAAGTTGTCTTGACACAGCACGTCTTACTCTCTCCATTATTGCGCTCCATCTCTGAAATGGGAACCACAGTGCTTGTTCCATCTTCCTTGCCTGGTCTTTTGGGTGTTAAATGACACAGCTGACATGAGAGCACTTTAATCAGTAAGAAATACCATAAAAGTATATGGTGGCAAATTTTAGTTTACACCACCTCTTGGTGATAGGTTTAGGAGTACACCCTTGGAACAGAGTAACTATACTTTATTTGCGGGTTTGGTTCTGCCGTCAGTATACACTGTGAAAATTGAGTATTGTCAAAAATTGCCTTTGTGATTGTCATACTGAGTGAAGTAAATCCATACTGAGTGAAGTAAATCTGAGAAGGAGCAATATCCTATGACATTCCCTGTATGTGGAATCTGAGAAATGATACAAATGAACTTACAAAACAGAAAGAGACTCATAGACTTGAGAACAAACAGTTTCCGGCGGGGGAGAGGGGAGGAAGGGATAGTTAGGGAGTTTGGGATGACATGTACACACTGCTGTAATTGAAATGGATAACCAACAAGGACCTACTGTATAGCAGGAGGAACTCTGCTCAATGGGTGGGAGGGGAGCTTGGGGGAGAATGGATACATGTATGTATATGGCTGGGTCCCTTTGCTGTCCACCTAAAACTATCACAGCGTTGTTAAATGGTTATACCCCAATACGAAAGAAAAGGTTTACCAAAAAAATGCCGTTGAAATAGCGTTAGGAAGCCAGTCCTCTCTGGAGACTGAGTCCATCTTTCTGTAGATCACATGCAGCCATTTTTCCTTCAGAGTTGAAACATTGCTGCTGCTTCTCTTGAGCATCGGAGGAAGTAGTTGGTTTGGGATTAGGTGACGTAGATGAAAAATATATTGTGTCAAATACTAGGCTCAAACTGAACCATTCATGCTGTCAGAGACACTGGGGAACTGAGACTGTCCCAGGGAACAGAATACCTTCTATGAGTGGAATGGCAGACAGGTTACCAGCACTGGTTATATTTATTTTTTCCCTTTCTCTCTCTCTTTTTCCCCTTGCTGAGTAGTTAGAGTTGAAGGTGTCTATGATGCAGGTTATAACTATGAAAGATGACACTAACTCCTAGATACCTTACAGGATTCCATAGAATCTTCCCAGTCTGGAAATGTGTTGTTGACAGCCTGTTGCTCTGTCAGGGCATGCCTTTAACCCTTAGGCTACAGACAATAATAAACAATGGTTTTACTTAACTGCTAATGTATCTTATTTTCTTTGAGTCAGAATGGTCAAATTTCTGGAGCGAGATGTGTTCCTTCCTTGGGTCATCTAGTCAGTGTCACAACCAGCTAATTAATTTCTCATATAAATCAATGGATGCCTAGAGGCATGTCTTTGTGAGGATCATCACAACTTGCTGGGGGCAGAACAGCAGTAGAACCCAGCTTTCCCTCGATGGTTCTCAGTGCATCTGAGTCCTCAAAGACACCAGTCCTGCCCCTCACTGCAGAACGTGTGCCTCTGGAGTTTCTTTTCTTTTCAAGCACTGACTTTGATCCTCTATGGTGGTGATCACTCAACATTTTTAGGTTATATAAACTGTCAGCGGGCTTTCCCGATGGCTCAATGGGTGAAGAATCTGCCAGCAGTGTAGGAGACACAAGAAACAAAGGTTCAACTCCTGGGTTGGGAAGATGCCCTGGAGAAGGGCATGGCAACCCTTTCCAGTGTTCTTGCCTGGAGAATCCCATGGACAGAGGAGCTTGAGGGGCCACAGTCTAAAAGGTTGCAAAGCGTAAGACAGGACTGAGTGACTACACACACACATATATACACAAAGTGTCAGTAGAGTTGGGGTAGGCATAACCAATAGAATTTATTGTAACCAGTAGAATTTATTGTGTACTGTTATTAAGTTATAAAGTAAATTAGAATTTAAAGATGAGGTTTAAATGAGTATAAATGAATGGGATTGTATTTTCTTCCCTCATCCCCTTGAATCATTTTGCCTGCACCCCATGGAGCTGTCACAGATCTTTGTCCATGGTGGTGTAATACTCATTTTCTGACTTTTTGCATTGTGTTATTCCGATTATTTTGGTCTGTAAGCTGCGAAATAACACCATTACCAGTCCTGTGGTTATCCTGTCAGGAACCTTCAACTATTGTTTTTGAGTTGGGGAAGATGATCTCTTGTTTCAGAAAATGCTCTATAATTTGGTGCTTTTCCTGTCATTACACATCAAATTAGTACTTGTAACAACAGTTGGGGCAGTTATGATCTCTGAAGTCACTGCAAACACCATCTTAGCAAATACTGAAACATTGTCCATAGAGAAGATGAAGGGAAAGTTTCCTGTGAGCTTCTGGTCACAACTGATGGATAGATAATCTTGTTTTGCATGTTTCTGTTTGTCTTATTTAATACATATCATTGATTCCCTAACATTGAACTCACTGCCAGTGGCGCTATAACTTAGGCTTTTAGTGGAGCTTATCTAACCCATGTGCTTGCTCCAAAGGCAGGTAGTTTTCTTGCCTTAGGAACACTAGACAGCACCTCAACACTTCGGGGGCCATTTTAAACTGCAACATCACCAACAAAAAGCACAAAATGTGAAAATGTAGTGGCCAATAGACCTTGAAAAGGATGCTTGTTTAAAATATGAGAGGTGAAGTAAGGCAAAACATCACCTCATAATGGGAATGTGTGCAAGTGGTTTTTCAGAAGTTTTGCTGTTCTGCTCATGTATGTACCTGTCGTCAAAAATAGTGGGAAAGTTCAATAAATAATGATTAATTTATGAATAAATTTTAGTAGGTAGGAAACTTTTCAAATATAGTATCTTTAAATAACAGGGATTGGCTGGACAGTGTAGTATTTATCAGGATGAGCTTGGTGACCAAGTCTGGCTTAGCTTCTGGCTCCCTGAATGATTTATGGCAAGTTAGTTATTGTCTTTTGTGTCTGGGTACAAATGTCCTGTACAATGTCCTATATTGTGGGGATAACAACCTCATAAGGCATGAACATTTAATGAATATTTGTGCTCAGGGATTGTGCTCACTCAGTCATGTCTGACTCTTTGTGACCCTGTGGACTATAGCCCTCCAGTCTTCTCTGCCCATGGGATTTTCCAGGCAAGAATACTGAAGTGGGTTGCCATTTCCTCCTCAGGGGATCTTCCTGACCCAGGGATCGAACCCGAGTCTCCTGCATCTCCTGCCTTGGCAGGCAAATTCTTGACTACTGAGCCACCTGGGAAGCAAGGAATGAATATTTAACCAGCCCCCTGTATAAAATAAGTAAATATATTTCCATCAGTATTTCATTTGCTATCAGCAAACCTTGTCAGAGAGTAGTGGGTGAGTGGCAGTGGGGAGGTATATTTTTCATTTATGCCTTAGAAAGACTTTTTGTGCTTGAAGATAAAGTCTTTGTAATAATTAAGAACCTTCTATTAACTGAAAGTATGAATCTGATTAGAATATTTGTTCCTACAGAGTGTATTAAGTGGGTCTTGGAGAGTACTCTTGCCAGTGGCCTTTTATATCTGTGCTTCTCAGATCTGTGCCTGAATGTGTAGACAGATAATCCAGAGATCTGGCTAAAATGTAGCTTCTGATTCAGAAGATCTGGAATGGTGCTTTTTTTTTTTCATTTTTAGTGACATTTGTTGTTTTCTGATTTTACAAGCAGTACATGTTCATTGAAAATAGAAATACGTAAAAGCATAAAGTAAAAATTGACAATCACCCATAATTCACACTGACCCCCTTCCCACCAGAGATAAGTGTTACTTGCACTTTGGTGCATTTCCTTCCAGTGTATACATGTTTGTTTGTTTTCTTTTTCTTTTTCTTGCCAGGCCACGTGGCATGTAGGATCTTAGTTCCCTGACCAGGGATTGAACCTGTACCCCCTGCATTGGGAGTACGGAGTCTTAACCACTGGACCGCCAGTGAAATCCTGTAGTGTTTTAAATGGAAGTATAATTGACCTACAGTGCTATGTTAGTTACAGGTGTCATAGTGATTCAATATTTCTGTACATTGTAAAATGATCACCATGATATGTCTGGTTAACATCTGTCACCATACAAACATACTACAGTATAAATGGTTATATTCTTCATGCTGTACATTTCATCCTCATTTATTTTGTAATTGGGAGTTGGTACCTCTTAATCTCCCTCATCTATTTCATTAATTTCTCCAGATTCCTCCCTTCTGGCAGCCGCCTGTTTATTCTATCTACGAGTCTGTTCTGTTTTGTTATGTTCCTGCATTTGTTTGGTTTTTTAGCTATGTGAAATCAGACGGTATTTGTCTTTGCCTTGTTTCACTTAGCATAATACTCTCTAGGTCCATCTATGTTATCACAAGTGGCAAGATTTCACTCTTTTTTTTAATGGCTGAATAGTATGGAATGGAAGCTGAGTTTTGAACAGGTTCCTGGGTGATGCTGATGCTGCCAGTCCATGGACTGAACTCTGAGTAGTTAGGCTGTATACAGAAGCCAAGGTCTGTGAGCGTCCCTCTTTCCTAATGGCTCACTGGAGGTGACAGAGCAGACCAAAAGAGTGTAGGTGAATTAAAGGAGGTCTGTTATCATTAACAGAACCAAAACCTCTCAGAAGTCAGGTAAATTGACAAAAGAGCAAGATAATGAAATAAACTGGTAAGCAACAAAGCAATAAGCAAGTGGCCACTTCTCCAGCTTTTGCAAATTGTCTTCTAGGAACTGAACTGTAACAATAACTTTTTTTCCGTTGTTTGTGGAACTTCCCCAACCAGAGATTGAACCCGCATCCCCTGCAGTGGAGGCTCAGAGTGTTTTATTATTTATGTGTTTGCCTGTGCTGGGTCTTAGTTGCGGCATGCAAGATCCACTTCCCCGACCCGAGATCAAACCTGGGCTTCCAGCAGGGGGAGTGTGAAGTCTTAGCCCCTGGACCACCAGGGAAGTCCAAAGCAATTTTATTTTTTTCTTAAATATTTATGTACTTATTTGGCTGCATCAGATCTTAATTGCTGCACGTGCTTAGTTGCTCTGTGGCATTTGGGATCTTAGTTCCCCAACCAGGGATAGAACCTGCACTCCCTGCATTGGAAACACTGAGTCCAAACCACTGGACTGCTAGGGAAGTCCTGAGATTATCATTTTTTTTTAATTGAGTTTTTTTTTTTTTTTTTTTAAGATTGTGTTTAAGGACTGTGGTGGTGTGGAAGTTGGTAAAGACTGCTTAGGAGCTGGAATTTTACCTTAGAGTACAGAATTTTTGGCAGTGTTTTGAATAAGACCAAGAGAAAAGAAGATGTCTCAAACTTAATCTTCTCCATTAGAAAATCTGAATTAAGCAGACAAATCCTTGATCCTATCAGTAGTATTTTTTTTTGAAGTAGCAGATACTCATTTCATAGAAAGTCAAAATGATAAAGATATTGATTCAGTTTAACAATGGAATCCTGTTTGTATGCTTTTCTGACATTTGTTTAGTAAATTTCTTTGGACTATATTTTATGCCAAAGTGCTTTTAGAAATAGCTCACAGAGTCGATTGTTTAATAATACTTGTAATTTACTCTTATGTTGTCTTATATTCTAAAAGTATATTTTGGAAGATAATAATGAGGAAATGTTGAAGCTGACGTTTTTTTTTTTCTCATGAAAACTATTATGTTAATTTTATGGTCTTTCTAGGAAGAGAGCTTGTGTTGTTTGATAGTATCTCCCAACTTTAGTTTAATATCCATTTAATAAGGATTATTATTTCTAATGTTCTCAGCATTGAGAACTATAGGGTGCTGACTCCACCCTCAGTATGAAACTGTTACAAGACTGCCCACAAGAAACAGCACGCAGGTGCTTTTTCCACCTGTGTGGTTTATTATTGATGCTGTAATTGGGTCACTTTTCCTAGGTTCCTTCAATCTAGGGATTCAGGCTTTTTCATCTCCAAGAATGGGGGGAGTAGGATCTGTCATGCTCACAAGGTAGAGAAGAAGATCAAATGAGATAGATAGAAAAAGCTTTGATCCCTGGATACAAGAAGGTGAGCCTCAGTTCAGTTCAGTTCAGTCGCTTATTCGTGTCCAACTCTTTGTGACCCCATGGACTGAGCACACCAGGCCTCCCTATCCATCACCAACTCCCAGAGCTGACTGAAACTCATGTCCGTTGAGTTGGTGATGCCATCCAACCACATCATCCTCTGTCGTCCCCTTCTCCTGCCTTCAATCTTTCCAGCATCAGGGTCTTTTCAAATGAGTCAGTTCTTCACATCAGGTGGCCAAAGTATTGGAGTTTCAGCTTCAACATCAGTCCTTCCAATGAACATTCAGGACTGATTTCATTTAGGGTGGGTTGGTTGGATCTCTTTGCAGTCCAAGGGACTCTCAAGAGTCTTCTCCAACACCACAGTTTGAAAGCATCAATTCTTTGGTGCTCAGCTTTCTTTATAGTCCAACTCTCACATCCGTATATGACTACTGGAAAAACCATAGCCTTGACTAGATGGACCTTTGTTGGCAAAATAATGTTTCTGCTTTTTAGTATGCTGTCTAGGTTGGTCATAACTTTTCTTCCAAGGAGTAAACGTCTTTTAATTTCATGGCTGTGGTCACCATCTGTAGTGATTTTGGAGCCCCCCAAAATAAAGTCTTTGACTGTTTCCACTGTTTCCCCATCTGTTTGCCATGAAGGTGAGCTTAAGGTCCTGTATACTTTTCTGTATCCAGTGACCACCATTATACTTGATGACCATTATGTTAATCTTCTGTCCTGTTGCTTATGGCAGGAGATGGCTTAAATAAATAACTTAGTCATGAGCTGGGGGGTAGAAAAAAACTTTGAAAAATACGAAGCCCAGTAGAAACACTGATTACAATGTAGGAAATACCAGACTGGAGACAGAAAGCATTTGGGAGGAGTCAGTATGGAGAAGGGGGAGCTAACATGTACTGAAACTCACTGTGATGACTTCTACCTGTGCTTCTGTGGCCCTGGGCAGAAACAGGTCAAGAACGAGACACAGAACATGACTGCTCTCAGACAGCTTGCACTGAAATGGCAGGATTTCCTGGTTTGATTACTATTCCCCCAAACCTCCCCTTGCTCTGGATTCCTACAGGGAGATATACTCATGGTGGAATACAAGAGGATTTTTGTTGATTCAGCTTGAAACAAGGGGAGGAACCTTTGGAGAATCACTGTATTGGGCCTGAGTATATCATGAGAGGGATTAGAAAACACTTCCAGCCTTAATTTCTGGTCTCTTACTCTTCTAGAACCTTCCATGTCATGGCACATGCATAATGTTTTCAGCTAATCAGTCTTCCCTTCCTTTTCCCCACATTTATTTGAATGCCTATCATGTGCCAGGTGCTGCCAGGAAACCAAAATTCTTAAAGATGCAGTTGCCACCCTTAAGGAATCAAGTAAGGAAGACAGGTACATAAACGAGTTGTCTTTGCACCATCAAAATCCTTTTGGGTTTCCTGTTGGCTCAAAGATAGTTTCAGCTCCTCACCTTGAGTGAGTCGGGTTTTCCAACTTCCTGTTCCTCTGTTGCTTTACCCTTTTTTGGTAAATACCCGATCATGCCCCTTTGGGTCGTGCCAGTCTTTCATGCCACCGCCGTTCCTCCAGCTTGGGATGTCATACTTTTTCCTCTCCAAGTGCAGCTTGGTTCCATGTCCCTGTTGACCTAAAACATGTTTAAAGCATATTTCTCGTGCTAGGCCGTGGGAACATACAGGTGATACCGACTTCAGCTTTCAGAGGACTTTGGTTTAAGCAGGAATTTCCAAGTCCCCCCCTCCCTGCTCTGCAGTGCCGTGTGTTTGCCATCATCGCAGATGCTGCCTTGTGGTGCTGTCTCCCCGCCGTGCTGAGAGCTCCGTGAGGGCAGAGAGCAGAGCCTGGCACAGTGCTCGCGCATACGGCGTTCAGCAAATGCTTGTTGATGGCGATGCGATGCCTTCCAGACTGGGCCCAGGAGGGGCTGGCATTGTTTGCTCCCACTACTGCTATCCTTGCTATTTCAGATTCCCTCAAGGTGATATTTTAGCTTATTTGCACAGCATGCGATGTAACTGTCGTATTTCTAGAGTAGTATTAGAACTTTGACCCAGCATTTCTAAAACTGGTGAGTTTTAGAGAAATGAGTTAACAATGGAAGTTAAACACCATAAAATAAATTTTATTAACAATTAAGTATCTAAAGAGCTAAATACATTGTTCTTTGGAAACTTGTATCTGTTAATGTGAGGATAGAAGAGTGTCCCCCCCCCCCAATTTTTCCACAGAAATTAGTTCACGCTTGTTATGAACTGCAGACATTACAGAAGAGTATAGTGTAGAGAATGAATGCTGCTTTTGCTCCCACCACCTAGCAGTAATCATTAAAAGTTTGGTTAATATTCTGATTTTTTTTTCCTATGGCTAAAGTCACTTAGTTTCTTGAAGTACATGTAGTCAGATCAACTCCCCGAAAGTACCAATTCTAATATATAACTCCTGTTTTGAAAATACATAGATAGCTAAGCCTTTCTTTTGCTCAGATAAACTTTTTAAGGATATCCTGTGTTTAGCTCTGAAAAGACCTCCCTTCTCTGGTGGTTCTTAAATTTTCTATCCTTAAAGCTCATCCCATGTAACTCCTCCACACACACACAAAAGCTATTCTTTTTACAGTAAAGCTTATTTTTGTATGCAGCTTTTGATTTTCACGTTTATTAGCATTTAGTTTTCATTATCGGTTTTGGTAGAGGTAGGGGTCAGAAGAAGGGTGGCAGCCAGCCCACCCTTATCTTGCTGTATCCGGTCCTCCGTCACATGGAAAGTCAGTAGTATTGTCCTCAGAGGCCCTTCTGGAACCTCGTTGGCCCCTTCCCAGGGGACTCCACTTTCAAAAACATGGATTGCTTTTCCAAGACAGAATTCTTTAATACAGAAAAGGGTTCTTTGTCTTCTGGGTATGCACGTGAGGGCTTCATTTCTTAACTTGATTTTCAGTGATTCATTATGTGACCTTCTAACAAGTTCCTTTTCTTAAGTCCTAAGAAGTGTGGAGCTGCTACTGGGTAAAAAGAGACTAACACATATAGTTTGAAAACTAGTAGGAGTCCTGGCAGTGGGACCTGGGTGGGATTTCGGAGAGGAGCTCGTGGTCAGACTAGTGTTTGTGCTGCCGTCCTCCAAGAGGCTGGCTGACTCCTGCCCTGGGCCTTGGCTGGGACCAAGTCGTTCTAAGTCTAAGCTAATCAGATCCCTTTGACCAGAAGATCAGGCTCTGGGGATCTGACTCTTCGAACCAAAGAAGGAAAAAGACCTGATTGATAAACTATAGTTTCCGAGTTTATGCTTAACCTTTATGTGCCTTTGTGAAATTGAGGTTTCATAGGGTTATTTTGAAGATTGAAATGATGTAATTCAGGTTATTCATTAATCAATGCATTTAGTAGATTTGGAGGGCTTGGGAGCAGTGGCAGATGGTGAGAAGTGATTAGATTCTGGATGTGTTTTGAAGATAAGGGCTGACAGCATTTGCTGATGAATTGGTGGGATGTGGGGTGTGAGAGCAAGATGAGTCGAAAAGGACTCTAAGGCTTTCGGCCTGAGCATCTTGGAAGGATGGAGCTGCCACTTGGCTGGGATGGGACTGTGGGAGGAGCAGGATTAAGGGCTAGAAACAGGAGTTTGAATTTCAGGTATCCAAGTGAGATTTGGGGAAGGTAGTTGAGAAAAAATCAGTCGAGTTCAGGGAAGAGGTCCAGGTTCAAGCTGTGGACTTGGGTCATTGGCAACAGATGGGTATATGGATGGTGCTAGCGGTAAAGACAGAGGATGAGGTGGTTGGATGGCATCACCGATGCGATGAACATGAGTTTGAGCAAGCTCCGGGAGTTGGTGATGGACAGGGAAGCGTGCTGCAGTCCATGGGGTCGCAAAGAGTCGGACACAACTTAGCGACTGAACTAACAACTAAGTGGTAAAGAACCTGCTTGCCAATGCAGGAGACAGAGACGCGAGTTCGAAGCCTGGGTCAGAAAGATCCCCTGGAGGAGGAAATGGCAACCCACTCCAGTATTCTTGCCTGGAGAATCCCATGGACGGAGGAAGCTGGCAGCTTGCAGTCCATGGGTTGCACAGCATCAGACACAACTGAAGTGATTTACCACAGCAACAGATGGCATTTAAAATCATGGATTAGACACGATCACTAAGGACTGACGGTAGAAGGAGAAGTGCCTGGAACGGTGAAGGCTGTTAGTGTTGGCAGTTCTTCCCTCTGTTACTATAATTATTAATTATACCTGTTTATTGGAACAGTTACAGTACTGCCAGGTGAACCAGAATCTCTCATTTCTTTTCTTAGTGCAAATCTCTTTGAGAAAAGCAGTATTAGAAATTTCTGTGGGGAAAAAATATCAGGATCTGGGGGGTTGGGTGATCCTAGTGAGTTGTGCTCCCTGAGGTCATCCACCCACAGAGCTGGATAGGCTCAGTCATTGGGCTTCAGTTGATCTGGGTTTTAGTCCTGGCTTTACCCTACCAGCGGAGAAGGCAATGGCACCCCACTCCAGTACTCTTGGCTGGAAACTCCCATGGATGGAGGAGCCTGGGGGGCTGCAGTCTGTGGGGTTGTGAAGAGTTGGACACGACTGAGCGACTTCATTTCACTTTTCATTTTCATGCATTGGAGAAGGAAATGGCAACCCACTCCAGTGATCTTGCCTGGAGAATCCCAGGGACGGAGGAGCCTGGTGGGCTGCTGTCTATGGGGTCATACAGAGTTGGACACAACTGAAGCGACTTAGCGGCAGCAGCAGTTACTCTACCAGCAGTGAAACCTTTTTGAATCTCAGCTTCTCCATTTATTCAGAGGGGGTCACCTTGCACCAATGTAGGTGGATTCAAGGAAGTAAATGTCAGTTCCCTCCCCTGCACACTCACAGGGGCTAGGACCCTGTCCTAGGACCAGTCAGGGCTCCTGCTCGGAAACTTATGAGACACTGATGTTCTGTCTCTCTGCTGCTTTTAAAGACCTGTCCCAACTACTAGTCCTTGTGAATAATGATAACCTTCCCTTGTGAGATGTGATTCATTGAAGTTAATTAGATTATAGTTTATATTTCTTTAATTACAGTTTAATCTTCTTAATGGAATTTAGAAGACAAGTTTGTCTTGCAGCATCACGCATATTCTTTTTGAATGCAGATGAAGATAGTGTTCATTCCTAAAGGCTTCAGCTTTCAAAGGGGAATGATTATTTCTGCTTAACCCATGAAAATAGACAGTAGAGTTACAATTTCTGAGTCCTGGTGACCCTTTGTAGCAGCCAGAGAGGCAAAACTTCTCTTGGTAGTTCCTAGTAACGGTCTTCAGGAAGGATATTTAAGGAGCAATTCTAATACCACAACTGTTGAATCTATCTGATGGATGGTGTGGACCACTCCAAGAAGTAGTAGATTCCTCATTGTTAGAAATGTTCAAGCAGGTGCAAATATCCAGTTATAAAGTAAGTTGTGGAGAAGTAATATACAACATAGTGACTAGAGTTAATAATATTGTATTGTATACCTGAAGACTGTGAAAAGAGTAGATCTTAAAAGGTCTCATCACAAGAAAAAAATTTTCTTAATTGTGATGGATGTCAACAAGTCTCACTGTGGTGCTCATTTCCCAATATACACAAACATTGAACCAATGTATTGTCTTCATTGTTTAGTCACAAAATCATGTCCGACTCTTGCGACCTCATGGAGTATAGCCCACCAGGCTCCTCTGTCCGTGGGATTCTCCAGGCAAGAATACTGGAGTAGGTTTTTGCCATTCCCTTCTCCAGAGGATCTTCCTGACTCAGGGATCGAACCTGCATCTCTTGCATTGGTGGGCCTATTCTTTGCCATTGAGCTATGGGAAACCCAATACATTGCATACCTGTGACTAATGTAATGCTTTGTATCAATTATATCAACTTAAAAAAAGACTGTACTCTTTCATTGTAGAAATAGATATGTTAAAAAAAAAAGTTTCCCCCCTCCCTTGGTATCTCTTGTCCCAGAGAAAACCTTTGTAACCTGTTATGTCCTTATTCTCCTAGGTTTCATTTTATCTGTTTAGATAGTCCCCAAACTATGATTACCCTGTTTTTTCATTTCTTATTTAGAGAATGTGATTGGTTCTTAGGACCCATCAAGCCACTTGATTTTCCTTTGTTTTTTATCCTCTGGGATTAATACAGAAATAATAGGTCCACCAGTATTGCCTTTGTGGTGTTTAATTCTCCGGCTGGAAAATGTTAAATTCTCAAATATTGTAAATCATTTGCACCCTGTGGTCCCTTTGGAAAGCTTTTAAAATAGTTTCTTTAAATAGCTGTAGTACTCTTAAGTATCACCCATTACCTTTTTATTGCCCATTTTCTTCAAAGGAGACATGAGTAAATATAGCAACAGTTTTATTTTTATTGATTCTATGACCTTTTCATTAAAACAACCACTTGACAATAAAGCAAATCCATATCTAGACTTTTGAACATTTATGCAGCAATTTCTTTAATTAGATCTTCAGAAATGTTGTGGCCCTTAATGGAGTTCTTTCAGAATGCTATCACTGAGCTGTGCAGAGTAATATAAAGTGCTGCTTGCATAGTACCCCCACTAGCATTTAGTAGAATTTATTAATAATCATAGTCCCCTGAAAGACAGGTACTGTTGTTTAGTTCTATAGCCTTTTGTCATGTGTGTGTGAGTGTCTCGGTTATGTCCAGCTTATTGCGACCCCATCGACTGTAGCCCACTAGATTATTCTGTCCATGGGATTCTCCAGACAAAGATACTGGAGTGGGTTGCCATGCCCTCTTTCAGGGGATCTTCCTGACTCAGGGATTGAACGCAGGTCTCCTGCATTGCAGATAGATTCTTTACTGTCTGAGCCAACAGGGAAGCCCCTTTTGTTATGAAAGTGGAAGTCGCTCAGTCGTGTCCCACTCTTTGCGACCACATGGAGTATACAGTCTCTGGAATTCTCCAGGTCAGAATACTGGAGTGGGTATCCTTTCCCTTCTCCAGGGGATCTTCCCAACCCAGGGATCAAACCCAGGTCTCCCTCATTGCAGGGGGATTCCTTACCAGCTGAGCCACCAGGGAAGCCTCATACATACTACTGAAACTGTAACAACCCTTTAGGTGCCTGGTGTACTAAAAATATTTACATGTTTGTAGAATCTTGGGTTTATTACAGCAGCTGTTTTCATACGGTAGAATTGTGAATTGCCTATAAGTGGATTATAACTGAAGTTAAAGAATTTATCATTGCTGGTCTCGAATTACTTTTAAAGCCTGAAAATTTTCAATGGGCAGGTTTCGGTGATAAGCATTAGCTTTATTTCTTTCTTTCTTTATTATTTTTTGGCCATGCTGCAGTGGCACTATGGGATCCTAGCTCCTTGACCAGGGATTGAACTCATGCCCCCTTGCAGTGTAAGCAGAGTCTTAACTGGATCACCAGGGAAGTCCTACTACCAGCTTTAAAAAATTTGTTTTTAGAACATTCTAATTTGGTACCATTTTGTTCTCCAAGGCCAAACTTGCCTTGAAGTAACTTGCCAGTTACTCCAGGTACCTCTTGATTTCCTGCTTTTGTATTCCAGTCCCCAGTGATGAATATGACATTTTTTGGTGTTAGTTCTAGGAGGTCTTCTGGGTCTTCATAGAACCAATCAACTTCAGCTTCTTCAGCACCGGTGTTTGGGGCACAGACTTGAACTACTGTGATGTTTAATGACTTGCCTTAGAAGTGAACTGAGACCACCCCGTCACTTCTGAGGTTGCACCTGAGCGCTGCGTTCCGGACTCTTACCATGAGGGCTGCTCTGTTCATTCTATGGGATTCCTGCCCACAGTAGTAGATATAATGGTCGTCTGAGTTAAATCCACCCATTCCTGTCCAGTTTTAGTTCACTGATTTCGAAGATGCCAGTGTTTATTCTTACCATGTCCTGCTTGACAATGTCCAATTTACCTTGATTCATGGACCTAACATTCCAGGTTCCCATGCAGTACTGTTCTTTGCAGCATCGGATTTTATTTTCTTCACCACATACATCCACAGCTGAGCGTCATTTCCGCTTTGACCCAGACGTTTCATTCTTTCTGGGGCTGTTAGTAGTTCTCTGCTGTTCCCCAGTAGCATATTGAACACTTTCCAACCTGGGGGACTCATCTTTCGGTGTCGTATCTTTTTGTCCTTTTATACAGTTCATGAGGTTCTCATGGCAAGTATGGTGGAATGGTTTGCTATTCCCTCCTTCTCCATTTAATCCTCCTCCTCCTCCATCTTACCTGTCTCCTGAGAAACCTGTGTGCGGGTCAAGAAGCAACAGTTAGAACCCTGTATGGAACAGCTGATTGGTTCAAGATTGAGGAAAGTGTACGACCGGACTGTCAGCTGTCAGCTGTCAGCCTGTTTGTTTAACCTCTGAGCACGTCATGAGAAATGCCAGGCTGGATGAGTTACAAGCTGGAATCAAGATAGGCAGGAGAAACATCAACAACCTCAGATATGTGGATGATAGCGCTCTATTGGCAGAAAGCGAAGAGGAACTAAAGAGCCTCTTGATGAGGGTGAAGGAGAGAGTGAAAAAGCCAGCTTAAAATTAAATATTAGTTAAAAATCTAAGATCATGGTATCTGGCCCCATTACTTCAAGCAAATAGAAGGGGAATAGGTGGAAGTAATGACAGATTTCCTCTTTCTGGCTCTGAAATCATTGCAGATGGTGACTACAGCCATGAAATCAGAAGATGATTGCTTCTTGGCGGGAAAGCTATGACAGACCTAGACAGTGTGTTGAAAAGCAAAGACATTACTCTGCTGACAAAGGTCCATATAATCAAGGCTATGGTCTTCCCAGTGGTGATGTATGGTTATGAGACCTGAACCCTAAAAAAGGCAGAATGCCAAAGAATTAAGGCCTTTGAAATGTGGTACTGGAGAAGACTCCTGCAAGTCTCTTGGACAGCAAGGAGATCAAACCAGTCAATCTTAAGGGAAATCAACCCTGAATACTTGTTGGAAGGACTGATGCTGAAGCTGAAGCTCCAGTGTTTTGACCATCTGATGCGAACTGTCGACTCATTGGAAAAGTCGCTGATGCCGGAAAAGATTGAGGGCAGACGGAGGAGAGAGCATCAGAGGATGAGATGGCTGGTTGCCATCACCAATGCAATGGACATGAACTTGGGCAAACCTCAGAAGATGGTGAGGGACGGGGAGGCCTGGCATGCTGCAGTCCATGGGGTCGCAAAGAGTTAGACACGCCTGGGTGACTGAACAACAACAACAGTTTGGTACCATAGTACCTATCAGACTGTAATTGTTGGCTTTTAAAAATAAAAAAATAACAATAAGCATCTTGAAGGCATTTTATTAGTTTTGCATGATAGATGCTCAGTAAGGATGTTGAAAGAATGGATAAAATCTTCACAGTTTAGTTATTTGGCCCATGTAGTTTTATGTTGTGCAGTAACACTCACACTAAAATAGACTTCAGTCTGCTAACCTCCCAGTTCCAGTTACCCTGAGTTCTAACTTCATTGCCTCCCTTTGTGTGCAGACAGACAGTGCAGAGGGGAGTTTTACATGTAGAGGAAAGAGGCAAGTTGGAGGATCAGAAGTTCCAAAATAGATTCTAATTTCTGAAGCTTCTTCTAAACAGAATTGCTTGAAATCTGGACCTTTTATTTCTGTGAGTTCTCCGAGGATGAGGTCTGTGGTGTATCACTCCGTTATCAGAAATGTCTGGTGGCACTTCCCTGGCGGTTCGGTGGTTAGGACTTTGCGCTTCCACTGCAGAGGGTCCGGGTTTGATCCCTGGTCTGGGAACTGAGATCCCACATGCCGAGCAGCCAAGAAGTAAATAAAAATATATATAATTAGAAACGTGTGGCACTCAGTAAGTCCTCAGTAGATGTTGAAGGAATGAATTGGTTATCATTGTGATTTGTTCTCTGGGGACTTCTCTGCTATCATTTGTCATTAAATTAGGGGAAAGGTGATCTTGCTGTGTTTAAATGTTTATGCTGGAGTATATAATTAGTGGTAAGGAACTGGGTGTTTTTGTCTATCTAATTACCTCTAGTGACCGCAGTGACTTTGCTTGGTATTATCATCGCCATATAAGCAGATGAGAAAATAGGCTCAAAGAGGATAAGTTACTTGAACACAGTTAGTGAAAGAAAGAGGTGGAACCCTGGCGTGGCATACTGCCCAGAGTCTGTACCTGCTCTCAGGATCAACAGGCTCTTGAGTGGTTCTTGGTACCAATAAAGCTGGATATAGGAAATTCGATTTTGTGGCACACAAAGAGTATAGCACTGTATGCGTTTTAAAAGTTTTTGAGGATTTCAACTCTGAGTGGCCCTGAATCTGACCAAAAATTTTCCATGGGGAGTATTTTCAGTTGCTTAGAAGTTGAGGAATGATGGAGGCAGTATGCTGGAGAAGGACCAGATGAGAAAGGTGTAGCATGAGGGATCAGAGTTGGTTTGTTTTAATACATTTAAAATAAGCAAGGATAAAGACTAATGTAATAACTGCACACCATCCACAAAGCTAACTAAACTCTCATATGATATTTATTGCAGATCTTAAAGAAATAAAACATTACAGCTATACCTGAAGCCCTTGGTACATATCATTTTGTATTAATTTTATTCATATGCTAGAGTTTCTGTTCATATTGATACATACAATTTTTTTTTGATAAATACAATTTTAGTACATTCATTGTTAACTGCTAACTAATGTTTTAGAGTGTGAGAGTGTGAATATGCCCTTATATTCTCTAGCTGATGATGATTTAGGATGTTTCTGTTAACTTGCAGCCTCCCCAGTGTGACGGTAAGCACTTTTTTTGCTTTCCTCTCTGCACAGGTATGTCTGCCTAGGAGCGGAAGAGCTGTGTATGTGCACCTTCCTGCTGCTACATCTTCTCAGATAGCACTCTCTCAAGTAGGGGCTGGTTTACAGTCCTGCCGTGGTGCATGAGTGTAGGAGAGATGCTAAGCCAG
Source organism: Dama dama (assembly GCF_033118175.1). Classification (NCBI taxonomy): domain Eukaryota; kingdom Metazoa; phylum Chordata; class Mammalia; order Artiodactyla; family Cervidae; genus Dama; species Dama dama. The sequence goes on along the minus strand of NC_083686.1, from coordinate 19,480,170 downwards.
AGAGAGGAAGGCATGAGGAGGAACATCCTAGGAAAACTTGACTATTTAAAGAAAATCAGAAATATATCAGAAAGGGTAAACCTACCAATGCAGGAAACACGGGTTCAATCCCTGGGTCAGGAAGATCCCCTGGAGAATGAAATGGCTGCCCACTCCAGTGTTCTTGCCTGGAGAAGTCCATGGACAGAGGAGCCTGGCGGGCTACAGTCCATGGGGTCGCAAAGAGTTGGATATGCCTGAGCGACTAACACTTTCCCTGGTGGTCCAGTTGTTAGGACTCTGCCTTCCAGCGCAGGGGGCACAGGTTTGATCCCTGGATGGGGAGCTAAGGTCCCACGTGCCACAGGGTGTGGCCAAGAAGAAAATCCAACACAGCATTGTAAATCAACTATATGTCAATAAAAAAAAATTAAGAGATGTATTAGTACAGTAAAAGGAATCTCTTGCAGAAAAAGAAAGCTATCAATCTTAGCTTGTTTTCCTTTAAGATCAAGAAAGTTTTTATTGAGCTTAAACAAAACTTTTATGTCAAATATGCTGAAAATTTTGCCTGATCACACAGTTTGTATGCTTCAGAATCTGCTGAGTGCTACTGGAATGCCACATGAGAACAAGCAAACTGAATGACTTCTTTGTTTTTACTAGGGCAGGTGAAATTTGAATAACATAGTATGAAGAGTCCTACCATTAAAAAAAAAAAAATCCGTAATAATTTTCTTGTGTTGTATATTTTCTTTTGGGAGTGCAATTTAAGTTGAACTTTAGAGTTGAATCTTCTGAAATGTTAAAAAAAAGTTCTGATTATGGAGCCAAGCCTTGTTTGAGTCAGAAAAATGCTATGCACACCAAAAAAAAAAAAACCCATGATTTTGTTCATAACAATCTGTTAGCTATGTCCTAATCATGTCATCCCTTGGGCCTGTTAGCAGGGAATGAAATAAGTTGTCTGCCAGCTTCCTTTTTTTGTTTTTCAATTGAAGAATCACAAACTTACAATATTAAATCAGTTTCAGGTGTACAACGTAGTGATTTAATATTTCTGTACATTACAAAATGATCACCATGATTAGTTTCCATCTGTCACCATACAGAGTTATTACATTAATATTGACTGTATTTCCTATGCTATTCAGTACATTCCCATTATTTATTTTATTACTGGAAGTTTGTACCTCTTAATTCTCTCCATCTATTTTGCCCATCCTCCACCCCCCCCCCCCCACAACCAGCCTCTTTCTTCTCTTTTTGCCCGTGTTTACTCTCTTGTAATAGTGTTACTAGTTAGAAATCTCATGATCCAGAAGTAATAAGGAGGAAGTGGGAAGGGAAGGAAGGGAGACAACACAGATCAGTGGTTTTCAGCATGGAGCTGGGGGGTGGGCTGGTACTAGCTAGCACTAATCCGCAGAAGCCAGCCGTTCTGTCGGGCACAATGACCCTGTGATGGCACGTGCTGGTGCTTCATGAATTGGAGCCCGTTCTTATTTTACAGTAAGTGAGCCCGCTTTGCAGGGATGAGGATTGCTTTTCTTCAGGGCCTCTGCACATCCCCAGAAACATTTGAAACATTTGAAAACACCCGGCTTCAATCAGGTGATGACCCTACCGGAGCCTTTTCCTACCCACACCATTTCCTCTGTGTGGAATTCTTTCCTCTTGTCTTCTCCAGGTTAGGTCTATCTCCTTTTGGTGGTTCTCAGACCTCTTATTCTCAAGATTTCTTTGTACACTTAAAATTTACTGAGGACCCAACTTCCCTGATGGTCCAGTGGTTAAGAGTCTACCTTCCAATGCAGGGGATGTGAGTTCAAGCCCTGATCAGGGAACTGCAATCTTATATGCTTCAGGGAAAGCCCAAGACCCACAACTGAGACCTAACGCAGCCAAATAAAAATAATAAATATTTTTTAAAAATTACCGCGGCCCCAAAGAACTTTTATGTGGGCTATACCGATCAATATTTACCATATTAGCAATCGAAACATTTTAAAATATTTATTCATTTTAAACAATAAACCCCTTTGCTTTGTTAACATTAATAAATAATATGCATGTGTGTGCTAAGTTGTGTCTGACTCTGTGCGACCCTATGGACCTGCCAGGCTCCTCTGTCCATGGGCTTGTCCAGGCAAGGGTACCAGAGTGGGTTGCCATGCCCTCCTCCAGGGGATCTTCCCAACCCAGGGATCAAGCCTGCATCTCTTACATCTCCTACATTGTCAGGTGGGTTCTTTACCACTAGTGCCAACTGGAAAGCCCCAATAATATAATTTTATGAAAAATGTTTCTTTTGTTTGTTTCGGAAAATGTGGCTGGAAGACTATTTTAGACAGTGTTTTGCATTTTATAAGCTGGCTGGAAGATGGCTGGATTCTCATCTACATTGGGTCTCTCGTAGCATTACTCGTTGTGTTGACTCTGGAAGACTCTGTTGTACACTCCGGAAAGAGTAAAGTGGAAAAGGCAAATAATCTTAGTATTTTTATGAAAATAGCTTGACCTTGTGGAGCCCCCTAAAAGGGTTCTTAGGACCCCCAGGACTCCTGAATTTCACTTTGAGAATCATTGCTTTAGATCTCAGTTCTGTGGTCACTTCTCCAGTGACGCCTTCTCTGACCTCCCTCCCAGGTCAGACTTTGCTATTTTATGCCTTAATATTATACCTCTCGTTTGTACAATTTATTAAAATACCATCTTTATAATGTTCTATTTCTGCTACTTGGCTCCTTGAGATTTGGGATCATGTGTGGGTTTTGCTCACAATTATATCCTCAGCCTTTATGCAAGGGCCTGCCCCTGTGTTGGGCATTCAGGACATGTTTGAATAAATAAATGAGTAAGTCAGTTTAAATAAGCAGACTTCTTGGATTCAACTTGATTATAGACTTTGCTTTGAAATGTAAGCCCTTGTCTGAATTGTCTATCTGGTGTCTACATTCACGGCATCTGTTCCTTTCCTTTTTTTTCAGGCTGATCCTTGCTAAAATTGTTGCAGGCCCATTACGCCCTGGGTCTGCCAAGCATTCTGTTCATACTCTTGTCTCACCCATTGTGCTGCATTATAGTTCCCCCACCCCCCTCACTAATTTTTTTAAAGTAGTATTTTTTTTTTTTAATATCTATTTATTCACTTGGCTGTGTTGGGTCTTAGTTGCGGCATGTGGAATCTAATTCCCTGACCTGGAATCTCATCTGGGCCCCCTGCATCGAGAGCATAGCATTAGCCACTAGACAACCAGAGAAGTCTCTGATTTATTTATTTAAAAAATTCTCTAAAGAAAGATGATCATGAGATTATCATGATTTGTATTTTATACGTTTCTGTATTTTCCAAAATTTCTGTGAGCAAACCTGTGTTAACTTTCAGAGGAGAAAAGAGTTATTACACCTGGAGGTAATCTATCAGAGTGTAGTTGAGGAAGTTTCACGACCCCACAGATGGGGGGCATTTGCATGCTCCTCACTCCAGTGTAACCGCCAATTTAGTATCTGTTTTAGATATTTTCCTTTTTTGTCATTTCATTATAAATGGGATCATATCTTATATGGTTATGTGTCAGATTTCTCTTACTTAGCATGATATTTCTGAGGTTCATCCATTCAGTAGCATGTATCAGTATTCTGTTGTATGAATTTTCTGTTCACCCATTTGCCAGTTGATGGCCATTTGGATTGTTTCCACTTTTTCACTAGTATGACTCATTTCCTGGTGGCTTGAGTAAGAATCTTCCTGCAATGCAGGAGACCCAGGTTTCATCCCTGGGTCGGGAAGATTCCCTGCAGAAGGGAATGGCTACCCACTCCAATATTCTTGCGTGGAGAATGCCATGGACAGAGGAGCCCGGTGGCTATAGTCCATGGAATCACAAAGAGTCAGACACGCCTGAGTGACTAACACTTTTACTTTTTCATGACACATTCACATCCAAGTCTTTGTGAACAGTTTTCATTTCTCTTAGGAAGGAACATTGAATGGAATCATTGAGTCATATCATAAGCTGCTGAACTTTTAAAGAAACTGCCAGACTCCTTTATAGAGTGACTGCATCATTTTATCACCACCCCCCTCCCCCCCAACTAGATTCTTGAGAAACTTACTGAGAAAAGGGATTGTGGGGAAAAAAAAGGGATTGTGACTTGTTTATCTTTTCAGTCCCCGTCTCCAAGGCCCACTAGCCTATCTTAGCTTATGCGTGCATGCTAAGTCGCTTCAGTTGTGTCCGACTCTGTGTGACCCTATGGATTGTAGCCTGCCAGGCTCCTCTGTCCGTGGGATTCTCTAGGCAATAGTACTGGAGTGGGTTGCCATGCCTTCCTCTTGGGGATCTTCCCTACCCAGGGATTGAACTCAAGTTTCATGTCTCCTGCATTGACACGCCAGTTCTTTACCACTAGCGCCATTTGGGAAGCCCCACTTGGCATATAGTTGACACTCAGTTTTTATTGAATGTGTCACATTGGATTTGAAAAGACACATATGCTACAATTGCAAGTAAATATGAAAATTTTGACCTAAGAGAAATCTTGTTCCCAGTGCATGGGTTACTGACAGGTTATTTCTGAATTGTTTTGCACATCAGAATAGGATGGATGGGATGGAGGAGTAAAAAGAAAGTCCAAGAGGGAGGGGATATATGTATGCATATGACTGATTCACTTTGTTGTACAGAAGAAACTAACAACATTGTAAAGCAAGTATACCCCAATTAAAATTAAAAAAAGAATACATAGGATATTCTGTAGGTATTCTGATTTCCAAACAGGAATCATGATGATCAGGTATTTTTAAAATGTTTGTTATACATGGACATCATTCTGTCAGCAGATATTTGTTATGTCGAGGTCCCAGGTGCTTAGTGTAAACTGGATAGTCTTGATCCCTACCCTCAAGGACATGTGGTCTAGCCATCTGGTTTAGGGGTCGGCTGACTTTTTCTATAAAGGACTAAATACTAAATGTTGAGATTTGAGGGCCATATGGTCTTGGTTACAAGTATTCACCTTTGCATTGTGACCCCAAAGTGGCCACAGACACCCTGTGAACTAGTGAGTGTGGCCATATTCCAATACAACTTCGTTTACAAAAACAAGAGGAGATTGAATTTGGCACATGGGCTGTAGGCGCTGACTCTTGATCTAGTTCGTTTCTCTGTCTTTAACTCATGTCCAGAGCAACAGTTTTCATATTTTCAATGAAACTTTCAGTGTCTTGTTTGCTAGAATTAGCTGAGGTGTGATTTTTAAAGAACTTGATCTCATGCAAACAACTAAAAGCTAATGCTTTTTTTTTTCTTTTGCACTTCTATCTAGGACATTTTATTTCCTTACGTCAAAGAAAATGTTAAAGAGTATCTGCAGACACATTGGGAAGAAGAGGAGTGCCAACAGGATGTCAGTCTTCTGAGGAAACAGGTTGGGATGTTTCTGTTCCCTTGTTTCTACATTCCCAAGGGTGTTAGAGCTGCGGATGCCTGAAGGCTTAGAATATGCTCTGGGCTTATTTTAAAATAAGCGCTCTATATTCACAGGGCGTGAAAGTTGCCGTGACTTGCCTGCTTAGGAATCCATGTAATTAAATGGCCAGATCATGGCAGTTTATTGTCTCTACAGTTGCCTCTTTCTGAAGCTGTTTCAGTTGCATGCAGATATCATGTATTTATAAAACTAAGTCATTTCTGGGTGGAATGCAGAAAGGTCTTGGGCCATTTCGTCACATTTTTCACGAATGTCTCTTTGTGACTACACTTCTTAACCTCCTTCTCCACTGTCTCCTCCCCACGGCATAAGGCCCTGCTGCCCGGCCGAAGAACTCCTGGGCCCGCACCCCTCACGCCAGCTCACTCTCGGCCCAGTCGTCGTCTTTTTTTTTTTAATTAAAAAAATTTTATTTATTATTTATTTTATTTTTTGCCTGCACTGGGTCTTCATTGCTACACGGGCTTTTCTCTAGTTGCGGTGAGCAGGGGCTACTCTCTTGTGGTGCAAGAGCTTCTCACTGCAGTGGCTTCTCTTGCTGCAGAGCGTGGGTTTTAAGGTGCGTGGGCCTCAGTCGTCGTGCCTCCCAGACTCCAGAGCACAGGCTCAGTAGTTGTGGCTCACAGGCTTAGTTACTCCGTGGCATGTGGGATCCTCCTGGGCCAGGGATCGAACCTGTGCCTCCTGCATTGGCAGGCGGATTCTCTGCCACTGAGTCACCAGGAATGCCCCTCTGCCCAGTCTTTATACCTGCCTTTAGTTGTACATGCTCTGTTCTGCTCTGACCCCACGACTGTGCTCTGTGGAGCTCTTGTTCTGTCGTTTTTCTTATTAAAATTGCTTCACTGGCAAAGGTCTTACATGCTGTGCAGAGCAAGCTCTCTGGCAGTCCTTTTAGAGTTAATTTTCTACATCAGACAGTGTGGGAGGCTCTGTAAGTTCTTTGAGGAGTTCGGATTGAAGAGAGTCACAGCCTTTGGGGCATGGGGCATTTGGGTTTGTTAAATTTTCCAGATAACTCAGGGTTAGTCTGAAACATTCCCCTCTTCACCTTTTTTGGTGTCTCAACTCTTGTTGTGGAAACATACATATGTATTCCCCCATTGTAGTATATGAATCATTGCATCTTTAGGGGTTGGGCATACACATTGTCACAGGCTCAATAGCTACTAGGGTTTTGCAAGATGTGGGCTGATTGCAGGAGACTATGTGAACCAACCCCAGGCATTGCTTCACTAGTTTCTTTTCATTGAATTCCAAGCATAAACTAAGATTTTCTTGATTTCTTCCTCAGTTAGATATAGTGCAGAGAAAATGATGAGATTTAACTGAAGCCCTGGTTTGATCCTAGTAAGTGAATCAACAAACCAGGTCTTATTATAACATTTTATCATTTTATGCTCTTTCTTCTCACAACATGCCTCTCGGTTTAAGTTTCAGCTTTAGTGATACAGGAAAGCTGTTGTAAACTTACGAATTATAATCCACTATTTTTTAGGAATCATTCATTTCAGTCCCAAAGCATAGGATACTTTAACTTGTGACAGGGCTCAGAGCTCACGGTAGTTGGAGAAAGTTGGGTCTGCTAGTTTTCAGGTATCATTTAAGGGATCTCTTCACAGATTTCGTGTTGTTGTTGACTTAAAGGCTGAAGAGGACTCCCACCTGGATGGGGCTGTTCCGATCCCGGCAGCCTCTGGTAATGGGGCGGACGACCCGCAGTGGATGATCCAGGCCGTGGTGGATAACGTGTACTGGCAGATGTCGCTGGACCGGAAGACCACGGCGCTGAAGCAGCTGCAGGGCCACATGTGGAGGGCGGCATTCAAGGCGGGGCACATGAAAGCAGAGTACGTAGCCCCTCAAGTGACTCAACACTTCACCCGCCCCCTGAAGCACATGCATTTTCCACTGCTTTTCTCTCTCCGGTGCTAGTTGCACGATTTGCAAAGTAGCTAAAATCAACCTTCTATTTACTCCAACAAGTGAGTGTGTTATTTTGTTTTTTCAAAGCTGGTTCACCCAGCTAAATTGCCCAGGCCTATATCTGGCTTGGTGTGATGGTTGGAAACTTTTAACCCCAGCTGTAGAAAACGGCGACTTCCTTGAGCTCAGTCATATCTGATCCTTAGGGTGTGAGTGATGGCACCGTTGGGCGCTTCCCAGGACTGTTAGATCACCTGCTTCCGCTCTGTTGGAGAAGGAAGGATGCTGTGAAATGATGCACCCGCCACTGCGGGCTTACTCAGTGTCCGCACTTTTCCACAGACCTTGGGGTCTGAGCACTCCTGCAAAGGAGACTCCCGAGTCCTGTATTGCTAAGAGAGTCTTAGTAAGTCACATCTATTAGGATTTTAGGGCATTGCCTGATGTAAAGCCTGAGACCCAAGACTTACTAGCTGCTTATATTTCTTTCTTCTGTCGATTGAGATGCCATTCCTTTTAGGTGCTTTACAAGGGGGCTTCTACCTTTTAAGGATGCTTGAGAATTTCAGGCTAGGCCAGTGATGTGGAAATCAATATCAGTTAGTGCACACTGTAAAACACCCAGAGGAGTGGAGCCAGGAGACCATGTCACAGGAGTCAGCCCTGCCTTCTCGTATTCTTCGTTCCTTAATTATAAAACCAAGGGCTTGAAGTAAATCATCTTAGACTTCTAAGCCCTGCTTTAGAGCAATATCAGTCTATAGATTCAACATAGAATAATCCTGCCTCTGAGTGAAAAGTAACATAGGAAGTAACTCACAGTTATGTGAACTGGTTTTTAACTAAATCGTTGATCCCTTTCCTTCAATTTGTGTAATATATTGAGTTGTGTTTCATCCAGCAGAAGACTTGTCCAGCATTTTCCAGGTAATCCTCTATAACAGACTGGCTCCACCTCCCAAGTTTCTCATGCTTCTCTTTTCACCCATTTCCTGTGATGTTCCCTTCCTGAACAGAATACATCGCAGAATTGGTGAACAAGTTAGTGTCAGGACCCAGAAAACCAGACACAACACTTTGCTGATTAGCATATGTGAGATGGTACATGTCTCTTAACGGATTCGTTCCATAATTTTTTTCTGTAGAGTAAAACTTGAGGTTTTCTTAGTTTTCAAGAAATGTAGTTCTGTTTGCTAGCTAATCGAAGACGAATAGCTTTGAGTCCCCCCAATTTTTTTTTTAGTTGTTTGTGTACAGATCTTTCTAAAAGCATTTCCATGCTTTCTTAAGGCACTCTGGACATAACCTTTTCTAGTCATGAACTAATTAAAGATTACACAGCAGTGCAGTATTACTGTTGTTTGCTTTTGGAATTCCTTAGGACATCAAAAAATTGCTTTCTTATTTTATCTCTGTCCATAATCACTTTTTACTGTCATTAGGGTGGCTATGTGTCAGAAACTCTTCCCCTCTCCCCTGAAACTGCTCCTAACCTGCTGTGATGGTGGCACGCTGGGGACACGCTCATGACCCTTGCAGGAGCTCTCAGCCTCATGGAGGTGCTTTCCTGGTGTCCATTTGTCCACAAATAGAGAAGCTCGTGACAGCTGTGTGACTGGTTTTCGTCTGGCTGGAATAACCTTTTCCTGCATTTTACCTCCGTGCTCTTCCCTCTAGGTTCTTTGAAGACGTGGTTCCGGCCGTCAGGAAGTGGCGAGAGGCTGGAATGAAGGTGTATGTCTATTCTTCAGGGAGCGTGGAAGCACAGAAACTATTATTTGGGCATTCTACAGAGGGAGATATTCTTGAGGTAGGTTGCCGATTACTTTGTTTTTTGGACACTCTCAAAGCATAAAATAGTGACTGTGAGTGCTACAGTTATAAACTAAGTCAGCATTCAGGTAATTGCCTTTACATATGTGCGAGTTGAAAAAAGTGGAAAAAATGGGGATTACATTATGGAAGGGTGAACTGTAGCCATAGTTCCAGAGTTTGCACCACTTTGTAAGAAGTTGTTATACTTTGCTGCTCATAAGGAACTTGAGAAGTTTGTTAAGAATATAGATCCCTGAGCCCCACTTGGTAGCACATCTTGATTCAGCAGGTCTGGGGTGAGGGCCACGCATGTGCATTTTAAAATATCCACCCTAAGTGATTCTGTTGACCATAGTATTGAAACTAGCTATATATACTTATTTATATATGTATATAGATTGACCTATCTATATATCCATCCACACACACACATTTATCACAGCTGAATAAGCCATGAGTTAGCTTGTCAACCAGCTATCTTGTCAGTATTAGAAAATTGTCAGCCTACAGGAAGGGAAACTGATGGCTTCTTTTGGTTGTTGAAGGTATCAGGTAAGATGTATAGTAGTGGCGCATAACTTTGTGGTGATGGTTTACTCGCTAAGTCGTGCCCAACTCTGGCGACCCCATCTGGGGCAGCCCACCAGACTCCTCTGTCCATGGGATTTCCAGGAAAGAAATACTGGAGTGGGTTGCCATTTCCTTCGCCAGGGGATCTTCCTGACCCAGGGATGGAACCTGGGTCTCGGAAAAGGACACACAGACTTCTTGAGTGCCTGAGAGGACACGGCAGTTTCCTTTGTTTCTGGTACTTTGGAGATGGATTTTATTTTAGCAGAATCCTCATTCTTCTTGAAGAGAACTGGCCATGTTATTGCACAGAATAACTTAAGGCCATCTTTGAACACTTCTTGTACCTGAGAAAAGTCTGGCTAGCTTTTCTGTCCCACTGTCCCTGTGCCCCCTGGTGGACAGGATGGTCATTGGAAAAGAGAAAAAATGCTGAGTAATTGAATACAGGCCAAACTTAATGTAGCACAATAGTTTACTGAGCTAACTATTTTTTAAAAATAAATATTTATTGACCCTTTAGCATACACAGAGAAAGGTTTGGTTGGAGACTGTCACAGTCTCATTTTACTTTCCTTCTTTTCATCTTAATTCTAAATCAAATATTAAATAAAATGCTTTCATTGATAAAACCCTTTCATTGTTTGGTAACTATTCTCCTCTGAACACAGATTTAAGCTTCTTTTCTGCTATCTCTGATAAAACAATCAGGTGATAGGAGACAGGATGTAATAATTACCTGCTAGGTTCAGTAATGAATACTTTATTCTCCACTTGCTCATTGTGGGACAGACTTGAGAAAGAAAATATGCAAAACCATTCTTAACTTTAAAAATCATAATATTAATATACCTTAATTTCTTTGAGTGATTGTTCTTAGTTTGAGTGTTTTTAGTTAGGCTTATTTTTAGTTTGTGAAAAGTTCTGAAAATATTCAAGAGATCACATTATATAATGTGTATGTGTGCTCAGTCGTATCCAACTCTTTGTAACACCATGGACTGTAGCCCACGAGGCTTTTCTGTCCATGGGATTTCCTGGGCAAGAATACTGGAGCAGGTTGCCATTTCCTCCTCCAGGGGATCTTTCTGACCCAGGGATCGAACCTGCAGTTCCTGCATTGGCAGGTGGATTCTTTACCAGTGAGCTACCTGGGAAGGCTGCCACTATTACTGCTCAAAAATGCTAGATAAAATATTGGGTTAGATAGAATTTCAAAATGTTTAATTTAGAAAATCAAAGTTTCTTGGAAGTAAGATAACAGCTTAGTAATGAGGCAGGTTAGAGAAATCCGTTCATGGTGGCATCAAAAGGACAATGTGGAGAACCTTTTCATCAGAGGTAAAACCTAGTCCATAAGTAGTTTGAGTGCATATAGTATTGTAATGGTAGAAAATAGGGCATATATATGTAAAAGACTTTGGATATAAAATTGAAAATGAAAGAAAGCTGAAAAGATTACAGAATGATCTTATATACATTGGATCAGTAGTTTCCTTCTTCCAGATGTTTATTTCTATAAAATCTTACTTTATTTTTCATAGCCTCCACAAAGTTCTCTATGAAGTAGACCTACAGGGAATATTTCTTGAGTGGATGAAGTGACTATGATGGTTATTTCAAAGAAAAGGGATGAGAACCAGAGGGGCTGGATTGCACATATGCTCATAGCATCCTTCTTTCCCCTCCTGTGTGTTCAGCTTGTGGATGGTCACTTTGATACCAAGATTGGACACAAAGTGGAGAGTGAGAGTTACCGAAAGATTGCCAGCAGCATTGGCTGTTCAACCAACAACATCTTGTTTCTGACGGATGTTTCCCGAGGTGAGTAATCTGACTTCTTGCATTGTACACTCCAGGTTGGGAGCAGAGCCGGGCACTGGAAACACTTAGCCTTCATAAAGAAGGTTTCCATGGGGAGCCATGAGAAATGAAACAGGTTTCTAAAGGAAACTGCAAATGGATGCTTACGGACAAAACTTGCCTGGTGGTGATCTTGGTAAGAGGTCTAATGCTAAACGGTCATTAACCAGTGTCACGTCCCACGTGGACAGTGATGACTCAGCTTGGTCGAGAAGCTGGGTTGCTGGTCGAGAGGACTGTGCTAGAGGCAGGGGTGCTTGGGAACTGTGCTTGGGAACTCGGGGTGCATGGAAGGCAGTGGCCCTGCTGCTGAGTGAATGCATCTGAGGAGGGGAGTGTGGAGCACTCTTTTTCGGGGAGGTGACAGTCCTTTCACAGAAGGTGGGAACATAGAAGAGACTGCTCTGCCCCATTTACTTCTCATACTTAAAGCGAAAGTCTGTTAGTCACTCGGTCGTGTTCAACTCTTTGCGACTCCATGGACTGTAGCCTGCCAGGCTCCTCTGTCCATGGGGTTTCTCCAGGCAAGAATAATCGGAGTGGGTTGCCATTCTGTTCTCCAGAGGATTTTCCCGACCCACGGATCAAACCCAGATCTCCTGCATTGCAGGCAGAGTTTTCACCTTCTGAGCCATGAGGGAAGCCCGTCACCCTTTAATTAATGCATTCTGTTGTTCTGTTTTCCTCAGGTTGAGAAACTACTGGGGATTCTTATTACACCAGATCTGAATTCCAGAGCATGTGTTTCAGATTCTTGCCCTGTTTTGCCCATCTCTCTGACCGCAGACCTGTGTCCTGTCTCCTCCTTCCACTGTTTGCACGTGTATTTTATGTCTGCCTGCAGTGCCTCCTCTCTTGCCAGTTTTCCTTCCTTGAAGTTTCTGATCAAAGCTCACAGTCTGTGCAGAGGAGTCATTTGTTAAATTGCGGGTCCTAATTCAGTAGTTGCACATTGAGGACCTGAGTCATTGCATTTTTAACAAGCTTCCAGGTGATTCCCACACTGCTGGTCCAGGGACCGCTCAGAGCAGTAGTGCTCTGGAGCAGGAGTTGATAGTAGTGTTCTGTAAAGGGCCAGACAGTAAATATTTTAGGCTTTGCAGGCCATGCAGCTATTCAACTCTGGTCTTTGAAATGCAGAAGCAGCCATAGACAGTATAGAAGTGAGTGGGCCTGGCTGTTTCCAACAAAACTGTTCACGAAGACACGCGGTAGGCTGTCATTTGCTGACCTTCGTTCTAGAGCACAGACCATAGAGCCTGACACATGATTTCCACCTGTAGGTCTGTCACTGGCTAGCTCTCAGTTTCCATGTCTGTAGAATGGGGATGGTAGTGTAAAGCTAATTACTTAAGGGTTGTTGGAAAGATTTAGATAGGAATGAAAACTCCATGAAGACAAGACCTTTGCTTTGTTCCTGTTTCTGGTCCTAGCATAGTACCTGGCACATAGTAGCTGCTAATTTAACACAAGGTATTAGCTATTATCTTTCAGATAGAAACAAAAGGAGCAGGGGATTGTAACCCGAGACATGTTAGAGATATCCCCCGCAATATGTGGCTTACTTGGTTTCATTTGACTAGTCCTGTTTTTTTTGTTTGTTTGTTTTGGCTGGGCTGGGTCTTTGTTGCTTTCCTTGGGCTTTCTCTTGTTGCAGAGCACCGGCTCTAGGGTTGCAGGCTCAGTAGTTGAGGCATAGGGCTTAGTTGCCCTGTGCCGTGTGGAATCTTGCTGGATCAGGGATCAAGTCCATGTCCCCTGCATTGACAGGCAGATTCTTTACCAGTGGACCACCACGGAAGTTCTGACTAATCCTGTTTTTATTTCTACCCATCCATGCTATGGGCTTCCCGGGTGGGTCAGATGGTAAAGAATCTGCCTGCCATGTAGGAGACCTGAGTTCGATCCCTGGTTTGGGAAGATCCCCTGGAAGAGGGCATGGCAACCCAGTGCAGTATTCTTGCCTGGAGAATCCCCATGGACAGAGGAGGCTGGCGGGCCGTGGGGTTGGAAAGAGTCGGACATGACTGAGTGACTAACACATCCATGCTGTCACTGATGTTAAAGCACTCACAGCCCAGTGAGAAGAGAGACAGCAGGTAGTGACGGGTCGGGTCACATTGTCCTGTGCATACTTAGTCTCGTCAGTCATGTCCGACTTTCTGCAACCCTACGGACTGTAGCCCTCCAGACTCCTCTGTCCATCGGATTCTCCAGGCAAGCATACTGGAGTGGGTTGCCATTTCCTCCTCCAGGGGATCTTCCCGACCCAGGGAATCAGACCCAGATCTCTAATGTCTCCTGCATTGGCAGGTGGGTTCTTTACCACCAGCGCCACTTGGGATGTGCCTCATATTGTCCCGATGGAACTTACACGGAGCACCTAGGATGCTCTAACACAGATGGTGGTGGCTCTAGAAGATAGAATACTTGAGCTGAATTTCAAAGAGTAGGAATCCGCCAGGTGAAAACGGGGGGCAGTCTAGCCAAGGGTTATAACATCTTTGGGCTCCAGGTATAAGTAGGTATTTAGCCTGATTAGATCCTGGGGTTCCATTTGTCCCATATCTGTTCAATTGGAATTATTCCTGACAGCCTGTCCTCTGGGAAGCAGCTCAGGTCTCTGGAGGACTGATGGGAGGGAATGGAAGAAAGCTGTCGGCAGGACACGGCTCTGTCTTTGTGCGTTCATAAGCGGTTAATAAAGCTCAGGAGTCTAGGATACGCCATCCTCCTAGTCTGTCAGACAGTTACGTGTTTGAAAAAATGTTTTCTGGAAAAGTTTAAAACTATTTAAAACAATAATTCCACCCCCATGTGCCTTTTTTTTTTTTTTTTTTTTAAGATTATTTAGTTATTTGTGTTGGGACTTAGTTGCAGCATGAGGGATCTAGTTCCCTGCCCAGGGATCAAGCCCTGGCCCCCTGCATTGGGAGCTTGGAGGCTTAGCCACTGGACCACCAGGAAAGTCCCCATGTGCCTATTTTTTAGCTTCAACAGTTATAGAATCTGGACCAGATTTCTTTCTTTTTTTAAGATTTTTTTTTTTTTTGAGATGAACCTTTTTTTTTTTTTAAAGTCTTTGTTGAATTTCTTAAGATATTGCTTCAGTTTTATTGTGTTGGTTTTTTTGGCCACAAGGCGTGTGGGATCTTACTTTCCTGACCAAGGATCGAACCCTGTGCATTGGCAGGCAAAGTCTTAACCCCTTAAGAGCATCAGGGAAGTCCCGAGACTTGTTTCTTGCACTCCCACCTCCCTCTGATTGCTTTGAAGCAAATCCCAAGCATCCTATTCTGCTGTTTCCGACACGTCTTTTGCTTCTCGCAGAGGCCAGCGCTGCTGAGGAGGCGGACGTGCATGTGGCCGTGGTGGTAAGACCGGGCAACGCAGGGTTAACTGATGATGAGAAGACCCACTTCAGCCTCATCACATCCTTCAGCGAACTGTACCTGCCTTCCTCAGCCTAGGGGAGGGGCCCCGAGGAGACCAGACTGTCTTCACAGCACATCCCTGTCGTCTAGTTTTATTCTAATGGTAAAAGGCATTTGCTAAAAAAATACAGATAAACACACATGGAAGGTTTGTTAAGTGTGTGTATGTTCAGACTTACTTTCACAGGCACATAAGTGGGAAAAAGAATCTCTGTTCAGTAAAAAGGAAACTTATTTTAAAGATGCTCTATGTGTAGAAATTGTTTGGGACCACAACCCTAACCGTTATGGAGGGCAACGTATAGTTGAGAGAAGAAATTATGACTGAACAGGTCAAATGTGTTAATGTTTATCAAGTCAAGTATCAAAATAGTTTGGTTTGAGCGGTTTCTCAGAAGCCTTGTTATTTTGAAACTAGAAGTTTTTCAAAGACATTCCTAATAATAATTTACTTCCCCTTTTAAATTGTGAGTTTAAGATTACAACAACCTAATTTGAAACTATTAATCTCTATTTACAAATGACAAAGCTATTTGTTTCTGCTCCAGAAGAGAGCAGAGTTGGGAAAGAAAATGCATGTAAGTCTTGATTAACCAAGTGTCTGCTACTTAAGAAACTTGCTGATCATTGTGGTACCCATAGCAAGCAGTTGCCTTACCAGTGGAAAAGATGCACTAATGTAACAGCTGAAATAGAAATGTGCTTCCTAAGGTTTAACCAAATAGCCCTAATCCTGCCCATTGTTACAGATTTCAGAGTTGCCCAGCCAACTACTTCTTAGCACAGTTTGAGAACATATGTTAATTCCTATTTACTATTAAAAAATAAATGGTTTACTGAAATTTGTCCAAAAGACCTAGAGCCCTGATATCTAATATGAAATGGATGCAAGAAATGTAAATTTTATAACAGCATTATTTATCCTGGTTCAGCCTAATGGGATGGCATGTCAGTTTCATGTGATTAATAAAAGCATTTTCTTCTTCACTCAGTTTTAATGGAAGCTTACTTACTGCCATAAGCAAAAAAGTAGCTGAAGAGAGATTGGATAAATAAGAATTTTAGTTTAGCTTTTGTGAGTGTTTGTTTGTGATATGGGTGTTTATGTGTGTATGCATTTTAATGGATGCCAGTAGAAAATCATTGACCATTATTTGAGTTTTATATATATATATATATATATATATATGGGTAGCCTTAGTAGTTACTATTTCATTTGGATAGTAAACATTCAAGATATAAGTGGATTTCTTAGATTTTTGAGAATCTTATGTTTGAGGTATATAAGATAATGCTTGGAGGAGGCAACTATTCTCCCAATTAATCAAGAAAAATGAATGAATTGTGGAGTAATAATTTTAGTAGCCTTGCAAACAGGAGAAGACAGGGAACATAAAAGATTTTATGTTGATAGTTTCTGTGTTGTAGTAGCTCATTAAGAAATCTAAGGACTGTGAAGATATTATTGTTCAGTCGCTCAATCATGTCTGACTCTTTGTGACCCCTTGAACTGTAGCACGCCAGGCTTCCCTGTCCTTCACCATCTCCCGGACTATGCTCAAACTCGTGTCCATTGAGTCAGTGATGCCATCCAACTATCTCATCCTCTGTCATCCCCTTCTCTTGCCTTCAGTCTTCCCCAGCTTCAAGGTCTTTGCAAGATATATGAAGATATAGAAGAGTAGTAAAAGGGAGATGAATGTAAGCAAATCTTAGAAATGGGAGTAATTTGTGTTAGTAAAGCCACAAATGGTAATAAAGGATGAACTTCATACAGATTCTGAAAAAGCTTATGAGAAGACAAAGGGGATGGCTTAATGATAGAGGAACAACTGGAAAAGTCAGGAAGGAATGAGAGAAAGTTACGCACCAGGGACGAGATCAGAAAGAAATGAAAAGGAGAATGCTCAGTTTCTAGCCAGTGGAGAACTGAGCTGGAGAGTGTCTTAGTCCCTCTAGGCTGCTATAACAAAATCACAGAGACTAGGTAGCTTAGAAACAGCAAAACTTTATTTTTCACAGTTCTGAAGGCTGGGAAGTCCAAGACCAAGGTGCTGGTGAATTCATCATCTGGGGAGAGCTTGCTGTCTTGCTCTGGTGGGCGGGCCCATGCTCAGTAAATCTTTAATCCAGTTTTCTGCTGATGGGTGGGGCCTGAGGCTGCCCAGTCCTGGAGTCTGCAGTTTCTATGGTCGAGCTGTCATATGATACCTCTATGGTAGAGCTTGGGCTTCCCTTGTGACTCTGCTGGTAAAAAATCCACCAGCAATGTGGGAGACCTGTGTTCGATCCCTGGGTTGGGAAGATCCCCTGGAAAAGGGAAAGGCTACCACTCTGTTGCAGGAAGGGGGACCCCTTCCAGGGCCCGAAGCTGGGCTCTTGTCTAACACTCGGAAATGAATTGTCCGAGGAGACACATGCTGACAAAGCAAGAGATTTTATTGGGAAAGGGCACCCGGGTGGAGAGCAGTAGGTAAGGGAACCCAGGAGAACTGCTCTGCCACGTGGCTCACAGTCTCGGGTTTTATGGTGATGGGATAAGTTTCCGGGTTGTCTTTGGCCAGTCGTTCTAATTCAGAGTCTTTCCTGGTGGCGCACGCATTGCTCAGCCAAGATGGTTGCTAGCGAGAGGGATTCTGGGAAGTGGACGGACAGGCAGTGTCTCCTCTCGACCTTTCCCAAACTCTTCTAGCTGGTGGTGGCTTATTAGTTCCATATTCCTTATCAGGATCTCCTGTCATAAAACAACTCATGCAAATGGTTACTATGGTGCCTGGCCAGGGTGGGCAGTTTCAATCAGTGTGCTTCCCCTAACAACTCCAGTATTCTGGCCTGGAGAATTCCATGAACTGTATAGTCCATGGGGTCACAAAGAGTCGGACTCTATTGAGCGACTTTCATTTTCATTTTCACTTTTCTTTTGTGGTAGGGCTGATGGCAACCTCCTCCAAGAGGACTTATGCCAACACACTGAGCCTCCCAGGACAGCTGCTGCCAGTGGCCCTGTCCCCGCAGCAGGCCACTGTTGACCCACGCCTCCACAGGAGACTCCTGGACACTCACAGGCAGGTCTGGCTCAGTCTCTTGTGGGGTCACGGCTTCTTTCCTCTGGGTCCTGGTGTGCAGAAGGTTTTCTTTGTGTCCTCCAAGAGTCTCTAGCAGGTATGGAGTTTGATTTTAACCTGGCTGTCCCCCCTCCTACTGTCTCGTTGCAGCTTCTCCTTTGTCCTTGGACAGGGGATATCTTTTTTTTGGTGGGTTCCAACATCCCCCTGTCGATGGTGGTTCAGCAGCTAGTTGCGATTTTGGTGTTCTCGCAGGAGAAGATGAGAGACAAGGGGAGAGGCCTGTTCCCTCGCTGCTGGCTGTCTTTGTCGCTGTCACCGCACGTGGTGGTGGAGGAGCTTCTTGGGCCTCATTTATAAGGACACTAATCCCATTCATGGCCCCAAAGGCCTCTCAAAGGTCCTGCCTCCAGTGCATCACCTTGGGGGTTAAACTTCAACGTAAGAATTTGGGGTAGGAAGGGGGAACACAAGTATTCAGTCTGCAGCTAGAAGCATTTACTATGCATAATAAAAAGGGTACTAGATACGGTATTAACACATGTACATGGAATCTAGAAAAGTGGTACTGATGAGCCTATTTGTAAGTCAGGAAGAGAGATGCAGAGAACAGACTTGTGGATGTGGTGGGGGGCAGGGTAGGGTGGGATGAACTGAGGGAGCAGCATTGATGTATATACACTACCACGTGTGAGACAGCTAGCTTGTGGGAAGTTCCTGTATAACATGGGAGCTCAACGCAGTGCTCTGTGACAACGTGGAGGGGTGGGGTGAGGGGTGGGAGTGAACTTCGAAGGGAGGGGACATATGTGTACCTGAGGGCTGATGCATGTTGTTGTATGGCAGAAACCAGCACAATATTGTAAAGCAATTATCCTCCAGTTAAAACGTTTTTAAAACGGGTACCAGAAACACTAATTCATGATGAGTAGGTGAGGATAGAAATAGATTAAAAAATTAAGAGAAAACTGAAATACCAGATTCAGTTTGTCAGCGTGGGCTGGGAACAAAGGGGAAAAAGAAAAGGTGCGTGGGGTCTTTCTGAGGTCCTAAGAAATGCATTCATAATTAATGTGATGGAAAAGGATCTTAGAAGAACTTGAGTTATCAAATAGGCTGGTTCTGAGGAAGAAAAAATGCCTGGAGAGTAGGGAGTGAGCTAGGAGCTGAGTCCAGGTCAAATCATGATCCTTAGTAATAGAAAAAGGAGAAAAATCTCACCTCTGGAATTTCCAGAAAGAGACAAAGGTACTAAATTTGCTAAGCATCTTACCTGCTTCCTTGATAGCTCAGTTGGTCCCCTGCAATGCAGGAGACCCTGGTTCGATTCCTGAGTTAGGAAGATCCCCTGGAGAAGGGATAGGCTGCCCACTCCCATACTCTGGCCTGGGGAATTCCATGGACTGTATAGTCGATGGGGGTCACAAAATGTTGGACTCAAATGACTGACTTTCCCCCTCGCTTTTGCCTGCAGAGATATCAGGGCACAAAGGCCTCTTAAAGCTGTGGCTCTTTTTATTCCTGTTAATCCAGATCTGCCTTGTGTTAGTCGCTCAGTCATATCCAATCCCATGGACTCTAGCCCACTAGGCTCCTCTGTCCATGGAATTCTCCAGGCAAGAATCCTGGAGTGGGTAGCCATTCCTTTCTCCAGGGCATCTTCCTGACCCAGGGATCAAATCCAGGTCTCCGACTTTGCTGACAGATTCTTTACTATCTGAGCCACCGGGGAAGCCTAGTTGTGCTCCCTCCCACAGGAGCACTCACTTTCGATCTTAGGTCGATAAAGTTGGTTTCTTAGAAGAGAAGCCTTCCACGAAGGGGCTTCTCTAATCTTATCAGCACTTCTGGGGTAGCAGGGCTTCCTGTTAGGCCTTCTGCAAGGCTGGCTTGAGTTGCTGAGCTTAACTGGTGACTTTTCACCAAGACAGGTGCACGGCAGCCTTTGTCCAGCAGAGGGTGCTGTTTCTCTGGGGACTAGGAAGTGTGCGTCCTCCCAAAGTAACAGCAGATGGCGCTAGGAGGTAGCGTTGAGAGAGAATGTGTGTGTGTGTGTGTGTGTGTGTGTGTGTGAGCGTTAAGAGAGAGCGTGTGTGTGTGTGTGTGTGTGTGAGCGTTAAGAGAGAGCGTGTGTGTGTGAGCGTTAAGAGAGAACGTGTGTGTGTGTGTATGTTAGCGTTGAGAGAACGTGTGTGTGTGTGTGTGTGTGTGGTAGCGTTAAGAGAGGACGTGTGTGTGTGTGTGTGTGTGTGTGTGTGTGTTGGTCGGTCAGTCGTGTCTAACTTTTTGAGACCCTGTGGACTATCCCGCCAGGCTCTGTTGTCCATGGGATTCTCCAGGCAAAAATACTGGAGTGGGTGGCCAGTCCCTTCTCCAGGGGATCCTCCTGATTCAGAGAGCAAACGTGGGCCTCCTGAATCGCAGGCGGATTCTGTCTGAACCACCAGGGAAGCCCCAAAATGAGTGTGGTGGTGGTGGTTTAGTTGCTAAGTCGTGTCTTGACTCTTGTGATCCCGGGGACTGTAGCCTGCCAGGCTCCTCTGTCCTTGGGACTCTCCAAGCAAGAATCCTGGAGTGGGTTGCCATTTCCTTCTCCTAAAATGAGTGTATTTATCCTTAAATCCATGACAGTATTTATCCTTAAATTCATAACATGATGTTGCGGAAGTCAGAGTAGTTTGGGAAAAAACAGCAGTGATAATGAAATCTAGCCACTAATATTTCTCTTCCTTCTTTGTTCCCTACGTCACATTAAAAAAAAAATCCGTGATTTTGGATAACTGGTTTTTCTAGATGCAGTGTTAAAATGAACTTGTTTGGGGTAAAAAAACAAAACCTTGGAGTACAAAGTTGAATGTACTATGTGCTAGAAGAGTTTGTTATTCCCACCACCCGTGCCGAGATGGTAAACTGCTGTTATCTTCAACCTCATGTTTAAGAATAATTTTGTAGTTTTCGCCAAAGCATTGGAGTCACTCTAACAGAAATAAAATTCACTCTGCAGATTTTACCCAAGTTATTCATACAAATATTTATTAAGCATTTACAGTGTATTGTAAGGGGATAAAGTCCCTCCCTACTCTCAGGGTACATCCATTTTTTTAAAAACTTTAATTCATTGACTTTTGGCTGTGCTGGGTCTTCGCTGCTTCCAGAGGGCTTTCTCTGGTTCGGTAAGCAGGGGCTACTCAGTTGAGGGGCGCAGGCTTCTCATTGCGGAGGCTTCTCTTGTGGAGGACAGGCTCTGGGGTACTCAGGCTTCACTGGTTACAGCTCCTGGGCCCTACATGCTTGGGCTCAGTAGTTGTGGCACATGGGCTTGGTTGTCCAGAGTCGTGGGATCTTCCCTGATCAGGGATGGAACTGGTATTCCCTGCATTACAAGGCAGATTCTTAACCACTGGACCACCAGGGAAGGCTCAGTACATTCATTTTTGGAGGAAGCAGTCAATAGACAATAAATGAGAGAAAATTAGACACCAGTAAGTGCCCTGAAGAGAAAATAGCACACAGTGGCTTTTTACAAGGAGGATGCTCTTCCATCTAATCTGAACATGAAAGACTAGACAAGCAACTGGAAGGAAGAATATTCCATGAAGATGGAAGAGCATGCAGTAAAGATCTAGGGCAAAGCTTGGCTTATTTCAGAAATTGAGAGCAGGCCAGTGGCTGGATGGCATCAGAGAAGCAGGTGGAACTAAGTCGTCAGGCCTTGGTACCACAATAAGGAGTTTGGGTTGTTTTCTGCAGGTGGTGGGAAGCTCCCAGAGAATTTTAAATGGAAGATGGCATGGTGCAAGTTATATTTTTAAGGGAATTCTCTGTTGGATGGAGAATGGATAATGGGTGGGCAAGAGTGGACATAGGAAAACCAGTTAGATGTATCAGAGTTGAATGCCAAGGCAGAAGCCGCTTTAGGTATTTTATTCAGAGAGGGATTTCAAACGCAGAGTGAGACATTTGTGGAATCAACGGGAAGGACTAGAGGAGGAGTAGTGGCAGGTGGTGTTGCTGGATTACAGAGTTGACGGAAACCCGCAGTAGCTGAGTCCAGAGTTTGAGAATCCTGCCACCACTGACATTGCTACGCAGGGCTGGCCAGACGCTGGAATCCCAAGTTAGCCTGTTACAGCTGCTTCCAAACACTGGTACCCTGTCACTTTGCTTACCAACAGCAGTACCAATAGGAAGGTTGCCTCTGGGTCTTGCTTCTCTTTATTAACTTTGTGCTAGTACATTTAATGGACAGTATTGAATTCTAACCTAGAGCTCCTACACATTAGAGTGTCTGGGACATGTTTTTAGGTTTATAACATCTCCAGTTTGTGAATAAAATGGTGCTTGAGAGAGACAATTTGCTAGATCTAAGACAAGATTATTGCAGTAATACAGGTAAAGGATGGTGGTGGCTTGGCTTAGGATGGCAGAAGTGGAAATATATGGAAGTGGACACAGTGAGAGTATGTTTTAGAGGCAACAATGATAGCACTTGTTTATTGATTGGATTTGGAAGAAAAACTTCTATTTTTTAGCTTGAGGAGTTGTAGCATGTCAAGTGTGAAATGCCACTGTAGACATGACTAACAAGCAGTGAATTTAAGCCCAGAATTGAGGGCCTTGCCCTGGCTGGAAATCAGATTAGTGAGTTCAATGCCCAAGCCCAGAATTGAGGGTCTTGCCCTGGCTGGAAATCAGATTAGTGAGTTCAATGGCCTGAAGATGCTATCAAAACCCAAGTCATTTATCCTTTAAAAATATAACACGTAAGAAGAATGTTGATAGAAAGCCTAGACCGAGCCCTTGGGCTCTAACATTACAGATCAAGCTAAGGAGAGAAGTCAGCAAAGAAGTTGGAAAAGGATTGGGCATGGAGGAAGGAAAGTCAGGGGAGTGACATGTGAGCCAGATGAAGAAGAGAGTGCTCAGATGTGTTAGGTACTGGTAAGCAAGTCAGTTGAGAATAGCAGTGGTACTAGGATTAGACAAATGCAGTCTCAGGGGAGTAGTAGGCATAAAAGTAAGATGAGTTTAGGGACTTCCCTGGTGGTCCAGTGATAAGAATCTGCCTCCCAATGCAGGGGACGCAGGTTTGATCCCTGGTTAGGGAACTCAGATCCCACATGCCAAGGGGTAACTATGCCCACGTGCCACAATGAAGGCCCAATACAGCAAAAATAAATATTTTTTTTTTTAAAAAGTAAGATTAGTTTAAGCTGAAGAGAGAACATGAGGTCTACAGACTTAGCAGTTTAGTGGATCTTTTCAAAGAACAAACTTTTGGGTATTTTAATTCTCTGTTTTATCTTCACTCTAATCTTCATTATTTCTTTTCTTCTGCTTGTATTGAAGCAGAAGTTGGCTCTTCTTTTTCTAGTTCCTTAAGGTAGATAGTTAGGTTACTGCTTTGAGATCTTTCTTTTAAAAATATAGTCATTTATAGCTGGGAATTTCCCTCTGAATACTGCTTTCACTGCATCCTGTAGGTTTGGGTATCTTGTGTTTTCATTTTCATTTATCTCGAAGTATTTTCTGGTTTCCCTTGTGATTTCTTCTTTGACTTATTAGTCATTTAAGAGTGTGTTGTTGAATTTCCACATACTTGTGAATTTTCTAAATTTCCTTCTGTTATTGATGTCTTACTTCATTCCATTATACTTGGAGAACTTTGTATGATTTTGATCTTTTAAAATTTATTGAGACTTATTTTGTGGCCTAACATATGGTCTATCCAGGAGAATGTTCTCTGTGCCCTGAAGAAGAATGTTGTTTTCTGCCACTGTTGGGTGGAGTGAGTGCTCTATGGATGTTCACTGGGTCTAACTGGTGTGTAGTATTGAGTCTTCTACTTGTTTTTTTCCATTGTTGAATGTGGAGTATTCAATTCTCCGTGTATTATTGTTGAACCGTTTCTTCCTTCCACTGACTGTTTTTGCTTCGTTTACTTTGGTGCTCTGTTTTAGGTCTATATGTGTTTATAATCTTCTTGCTAGATTGGCCCTTCATTATAAGGAGTGAACTTCTTTGTCTCTTGTTACAGTTTTGTCTTAACCTCTATTTTACCTGATGTCAGTATAGCCACTCCAGTCCTGTTTTGGTTACTGTCTACACGGCATGACTTTTTTCCTCCTTTTCTTTTCAATCTGTTTTTACCTTTGCATCGAAAATGTGTTTTGTGTAGATAGTGTATAGTGGCTTATATTTTAAAAATCCATTCTGCCAGTCTCTGCTTTTTGATTGAAGTTCATTTCTCCACATTTCATGTAATTACTGGTAAGGACTTTCTTCTGTCATTTTTCTATTGGGTACAAACTTGTAATTAGAAGATGAATAAGTTCTGGAGATCTGACATGTAACATTGTGATTATGGTCAACAATACTGCATTATATACTTCAAAATTCATTTCTGTATTTCTTGTATCATTTTTGTTCCTCAGTCCTCCATTGTTGCCTTCCTTTGTGTTAAATAAGTATTTTCTAGTATGCCATTTTAATTCCCTTGTTGTTTCTTTTACATTATGTTCTTGAGTTATTGTATTTTCCTAGGTGGTTATATTTTCTCTGGGTGGTTATAATTAACATCTTACAACAATCCATTTCTAATTAGCACTACCTTAATTTTAATAGATATAAAACTCTGCTCATATATAACTCCATTCTCTGCCATTCCTCTGCTTATATTTTGGTCACAAATTACATCTTTATTGTGTGCCCATGAACATAGATTTATAATCATTTCCTTATGCCCTTGTCTTTTAAACCAGATATGAGAAAAAAAAAAAGGAGTTACAAACAGCAATTATGTTTATATTTTCATTTAATGACTCAGTGGGAAAGAATCTGCCTGCAGTGCAGGGGATGCGGCAGGAGCCATGGGTTCGATCCCTGGGTTGGGAAGATCCCCTGGAGAAGGAAATAGCAACCCACTCCAGTATTCTTGCCTGGGAAATCCCGTGGTGGGCTGCAGTCCATGAGGTTGCAAAAGAGTCAGACATGACTTAACGACTTAACAACATCAATATTGTGTTAGTTCCCTAGGGCTGCAGAGAACCGCGGATTGGGTGGCTTAAAGAACAGAACTTTATTCTCTCACAGTTCTGGATGCCAAAACTCTGAAATGAAGGTGTCGGCAGAGTTGGTTCCTGCTGGAGGCACCGAAGGAGAATCCGCCCCTTGTCTCTCGCTTCTCCTGACAGCTGCCAATGCTCAGCGTTACTTGGCGTGCAGAGGCATCACTCTGATCTCTGTCTCCATCTCCAGTGGCTTTCTCCCCATGTGTCTGCGTCTTCACAGACTGACTTACAGGCTCACCAGTAGACTGGATTAGGGGCCGACTCTCCTCCAGCATGACCTCATCTTAACTGATTGCATCTGCCACAATTCTGTTTCTAAATAAGGTCACGTTCTGAGCTCTTGGGGATTAGGACTTGAACAGATCTTTTTGGGGAAACACAATTCAACCCATAACACCAGGAACATGTCAGAACTTTTCACAGCCCTCATTTGCTGAAGTATCTCACTCTCCACTCTTTCCTCTCAAGCTTTTTAGTCAGTCTGTCGTTATCCCAGTTGTTCTACAGTACTCCGGGTATCTGTGCCTGATCCACTGACTTTAAACTTTTTTTTAAAATCTATTAATTGTTTTTGGCAGCACTGTGTCCTCGTTGGTCTCAGTGTGGACTTTCTCTAGGCTTTGTTGCAGTGTATGGGCTTCTCATTGCAGCGTCTTCTCTTGTTGCCAAGCACGGGCTCTAGGCACACGGGCCTCAGTAGTTGCAGTACTTGGGCTCAGTAGTTGTGGTACAGGGGCCTAATTGTTCCAAGGCATGTGGAATCTTCCCACACCAGGGATCAAACCTGCATTGGAAGGCAGATTCCTATCCACTGCACCACCAGGGACATTTTTGACAATTACCCTTGGGTAGGGTAGCTGCCTCAACCCTGCGGAATTCTTAGTTAGGCACGATAAAGGCAAATGCTTTCAGCCAGTCCCCCAAGAAGCCACCAGATGGTTTTTATGGACTGAAGTATGTTTCTAGGCCCTCCGCCACCCCCCACCCAACCCCTCTCAGATTCATATGTTAAAGTCCTGACTTTCATGAAATGTGACTGTCTTTGGAGATGGGAACTTTAGGAGGTAATTGACCGCAGCCATGAAATTAAAAAAGATGCTTGCTCCTTGGAAGAAAAGTTATGACCAACCTACACCGCATATTAAAAAGCAGAGACATTACTTTGCCAACAAAGATCTGTCTAATCAAAGCTATGGTGTTTCCAATAGTCATGTATGGATATGAGAGTTGGACTCTAAAGAAAGCTGAGCGCTGAAGAATTGATGCTTTTGAACGGTGGTGTTGGAGAAGACTCTTGAGAGTCCCTCAAGTCCCTCAAGGAGATCCAACCAATCCATCCTGAAAGATATCAGTCCTGGGTGTTCATTGGAAGGACTGATGGCTGAAGCTGAATCTCCAATACTTTGGCCACCTGATGTGAAAAACTAACTCATATGAAAAGACCCTGATGCTGGAAAAGATTGAAGGCAGGAGGAGAAGGGGACAACAGAGGATGAGATGGCTGGATGGCATCACCAACTCGATGGACATGGGTTTGAGTAAACCTGGGAGTTGGCAATGGACAGGGAGGCCGAGGTATGTTCCTTCTATTCCTGCTTTTTGGAGAGTTTTAATCATAAATGAGTGTTGAATTTTGTCAAAGGCTTTCTCTGCATCTATTGAGATAATCATATGGTTTTTATCTTTCAATTTGTTAATGTGGTGTATTACATTGATTGATTTGCAGATATTGAAGAATCCTTGCATCCCTGGGATAAAGCCCACTTGGTTGTGGTGTATGATTTTTTTAATATGTTGTTGGATTCTGTTTGCTAGAATTTTGTTAAGGATTTTTGCATCTATGTTCATCAGTGATATTGGCCTGTAGTTTTCTTTTTTTGTGGCATCTTTGTCTGGTTTTGGAATTAGGGTGATGGTGGCCTCATAGAATGAGTTTGGAAGTTTACCTTCTTCTGCAATTTTCTGGAAGAGTTTGAGTAAGATAGGTGTTAGCTCTTCTCTAAATTTTTGGTAGAATTCAGCTGTGAAGCCATCTGGTCCTGGGCTTTTGTTTGCTGGAAGATTTTTGATTACAGTTTCGATTTCCTTGCCTGTGATGGGTCTGTTAAGATCTTCTATTTCTTCCTGGTTCAGTTTTGGAAAGTTATACTTTTCTAAGAATTTGTCCATTTCATCCAAGTTGTCCATTTTATTGGCATAGAGCTGCTGGTAGTAGTCTCTTATGATCCTTTGTATTTCAGTGTTGTCTGTTGTGATCTCTCCATTTTCATTTCTAATTTTGCTAATTTGGTTCTTCTCTCTTTGTTTCTTAATGAGTCTTGCTAATGGTTTGTCAATTTTGTTTATTTTTTCAAAAAACCAGCTTTTAGCTTTGTTGATTTTTGCTATGGTCTCTTTAGTTTCTATTGCATTTATTTCTGCCTTAATTTTTAAGATTTCTTTCCTTCTGCTAACCCTGGGGTTCTTCATTTCTTCCTTCTCTAATTGCTTTAGGTGTAGAGTTAGGTTATTTATTTGGCTTTTTTCTTGTTTCTTGATGTAAGCCTGTAATGCTATGAACCTTCCCCTTAACACTGCTTTTACAGTGTCCCATAGGTTTTGGGTTGTTGTGTTTTCATTTTCATTCGTTTCTATACATATTTTGATTTCTTTTTTGATTTCTTCTATGATTTGTTGGTTATTCAGAAGTGTGTTATTTAGCCTCCATGTGTTTGAATTTTTAACAATTTTTTTCCTGTAGTTGAGATCTAATCTTACTGCACTGTGGTCAGAAAAGATGACTGGAATGATTGCAATTTTTTTGAATTTTCCAAGACTAGATTTATGGCCCAGGATTTGATCATGGATTGGAAGAATCAATATTGTCAAAATGGCTATTCTACCCAAAGCAGTCTATAGATTCAATGCAATCCCTATCAAGCTACCAATGGTATTTTTCACAGAACTAGACCAAAGAATTTCACAATTTGTATGGAAATACAAAAAACCTCGAATAGCCAAAGTAATCTTGAGAAAGAAGAATGGAACTGGAGGAATCAACCTGCCTGACTTCAGACTCTACTACAAAGCCACAGTCATCAAGACAGTATGGTACTGGCACAAAGACAGAAATATAGATCAATGGAACAGAATAGAAAGCCCAGAGATAAATCCACGAACCTATGGACACCTTATCTTCGACAAAGGAGGCAAGGATATACAATGGAAAAAAGACAACCTCTTTAACAAGTGGTGCTGGGAAAACTGGTCAGCCACTTGTAAAAGAATGAAACTAGAACACTTTCTAACACCATACACAAAAATAAACTCAAAATGGATTAAAGATCTAAATGTAAGACCAGAAACTATACAACTCCTAGAGGAGAACATAGGCAAAACACTCTCCGACATAAATCACAGCAAGATCCTCTATGACCCACCTCCCAGAATATTGGAAATAAAAGCAAAACTAAACAAATGGGACCTAATGAAACTTAAAAGCTTTTGCACTACAAAGGAAACTATAAGTAAGGTGAAAAGACAGCCCTCAGATTGGGAGAAAATAATAGCAAATGAAGAAACAGACAAAGGATTAATCTCAAAAATATACAAGCAACTCCTGAAGCTCAATTCCAGAAAAATAAATGACCCAATCAAAAAATGGGCCAAAGAACTAAACAGACATTTCTCCAAAGAAGACATACAGATGGCTAACAAACACATGAAAAGATGCTCAACATCACTCATTATTAGAGAAATGCAAATCAAAACCACAATGAGGTACCATTACACGCCAGTCAGGCTGGCTGGTATCCAAAAGTCTACAAGCAATAAATGCTGGAGAGGGTGTGGAGAAAAGGGAACCCTCTTACACTGTTGGTGGGAATGCAAACTAGTACAGCCGCTATGGAGAACAGTGTGGAGATTTCTTAAAAAACTGGAAATAGAACTGCCATATGACCCAGCAATCCCACTTCTGGGCATACACACTGAGGAAACCAGATCTGAAAGAGACATGTGCACCCCAATGTTCATTGCAGCATTGTTCATAATAGCCAGGACATGGAAGCAACCTAGATGCCCATCAGCAGATGAATGGATAAGGAAGCTGTGGTACATATACACCATGGAATATTACTCAGCCATTAAAAAGAATTCATTTGAATCAGTCCTAATGAGATGGATGAAGCTGGAGCCCCTTATACAGAGTGAAGTAAGCCAGAAAGACAAAGAACATTACAGCATACTAACACATATATATGGAATTTAGAAAGATGGTAACGATAACCCTATATGCAAAACAGAAAAAGAGACACAGAAATACAGAACAGACTTTTGAACTCTGTGGGAGAAGGCGAGGGTGGGATGTTTCGAGAGGAATCGGGTGGAGAGGGAGGTGGGAGCGGGGATTGGGATGGGGAAGACGTGTAAATCCATGGCTGATTCATATCAATGTATGACAAAACCCACTGAAATGTTGTGAAGTAATTAGCCTCCAACTAATAAAAAAATTAAAAAAAAATAAAATAAACTTCAACAAACAGCCTGTGCTTTTTTTTTTTAAACTGCTCCTTGAACTAACACATAGCTCAAAGCGAACAGCCACAATTCTCAACAAACGGGGTCCATTTTTCTGCTCTTACCTGTACCAGAAATGCAGGCTGTCACTATCAAGGCCACCCTTGAGCCTGGGAGCAGGGCTGGGACCAGAGAGAGTTAAAACACCACCACGCTCTCTGTTTTTACTGAGATTCAGCTGTTTTTGCCTTAAGCCTTTCCCTTTGGGCTGCTGCAAGGTTTTACTTACTTTCCAGAATTTTGAAAAAGTTGATTCTGACAGGTTTTGCCAGTCTATTTGTGCTTCCTTGGAGGGAAGGACTTGTTCTGTAATTAATTAATGTGTTTATTTGGCTGCACTGGGTCTTAGTTAAGGCACATGAATTCTTAGTTGCAGCATGAGGGATCTAGATCTCTGAGGAGGGATCGAACCTGGGACCCCTGCACTGCATTCTTGGAATCTTAGCCACTGGACCACCAGAGAAATCCCTTGGAGGGAAGGACTTTTGAGCTTCCTTGTGTGTTAGTTGCTCAGTCATGGCTGACTCTTTATGATCCCATGGACTGTAGCCCATGAGGCTCCTCTGTCCATGGGATTCTCCAGGCAAGAATACTGGAGTGGGTTGCCATGCCCTTCTCTGGGGTATCTTCCCCACCCAGGGATCGAACCTGGGTCTTCCCACATTGCAGGCAGATTCTTTACCATCTGAACCATCATGGAAGCCCCATTCTGTTATACCAAAAATAACACTTTGACCCCAGCGTGATTTAAACACACAAGCTTCTGGTCTGGAGTCAGACACACTCTTTTGTTGCTCCAGGAAGCCTTCCCTTACTCCTCCATTTTCACTGTCATCCCACCATGCTGTTTAACAATATGACATTGACACTCCTCCCACCAAGAAGGTGGCGACCTTTGTTCCCTCCTTGAGTCTGGGTGGGAGCTTATGACAACTCCAACCGAAAGAGGCCCTCAGAGGTGACACTCGGACTTTGCAGGCAAGACTGTGAAAAGGATACAGCTGCTATAGACTTTTTTCAGGAGCTAGGGGTTGGCCACTTGCCCTGGGGAACCAGCTACTGTGTTGTGAGAGCCCAAATTAGCCCAGGTGGAGAGGCCCCTGGGGAGAGGAGAGGAGGCCCCAAACTGGGACTGCCCTGGTGGTCCAGTGGCTAAGATGCCAAGCTCAATACAGGGGGCTTGGGTTCAATCCCTGGTCAGAGAACTAGATCCCATATGCTGCAACTAAGAATTCACGTACCACAGCTAAAGATCCTTCATGTCAAATAAATAAATGAAAGTGAAAGTGTTAGTCACTCTTTGTGACCCCATGAACTGTAGCCTGCCAGGCTTCTCTGTCCATGGGATTCTCCAGGCAAGAATACTGGAGTGGGTTGCCATGCCCTTCTCCAGGGGCTGTTCCCAGCCCAGGGATCAAAGCTGGGTCTCCCGAATTGTAAGCAGATTCTTTACCTTCTGAGCCAACAGGGACGCCCCAGTAAGTAAATAAATATTAATAAATAAACTAAGGCCCAGTGCAGCCAAGTAAATATTTTCAAAAAAAGGTCCTAAGCTGACAGCCAGCCTCAATCTGCAGACATATGAATAAACAAGCCTTCAGAGGGTTTGAGCCTTCAGCCCGCAAGGCTTCCAGCTGAAGCCTTGGAGCAGACCTCTTGGAGCAGAAATGAGCCGTCCCTGCTGTGCCCTGTCTGAATTCCTGACCCGCAGAATCTGAGCATAATACACAGTTGTTCTTATGCCACTACATTTTGCGGCAATTTGCTAGGCAGCCACAGTAACTGGAAAGTCACCAAGTGAGTCATACGGTATCAAGCAGTGGACAGACTTGTCCCTTTGAGTGCAGATGGATTTAAAGGGCCTGTGTTCAAAAGTGTAGGGGGTTGGGGGGGTTGGGGGGAGGGGATGGCCAGCAGGATTGTATCACAGGCTCCCTTTTCCTCCCTCCGAACAGCGGCCTCTCGTCTTCCTCCATTTTCGGAGTGTCCCCACCTCCCCAATCATCCAGGCTTGAAACCTCAGAATGTCTTTGATTTTTCCTTGCCCTTCACCCTCCTGGGGCTTTCCTGGTGTCTCAAATGGTAAATTAATCTGCCTGCAATGGAGGAGACCCAGGTTTGATCCCTGGGTCAGGAAGGTCCCCTGGAGAAGGGAATGGTAGCCCACTCCAGTGTTCTTGCCTGGAGAATCCCATGGACAGGAAAGTCTGGTGGGGCCACAAAGAGTCAGACACAACTAAGCGACTAACACTTCACCCTCCTGAGTAACAAATCACACCCACCGTCTTTTTCACAGCGCCTCACAAGTTTGTTCTTTCCATTCCTAACAGCCTGTGCTTGAAATTCCAGTTCACTGTTACCTACAGAATACAATGCAATGAGATGGAAATAGACACCCAGTAATAATAGGCATCATGCTCCCAGGTTTCATACTAGAAAAGGGTAGGGTTTAAAGCTTTCCAGGGGCAAGTGATGATAATACTAATAGACAGTATGTGGAAGTCTGCTGTATTTTGAGAAAGTGCCTCCAGGGCTATTTGAGAAGCAAATAAGTGGGTAGTTTGTGGAGTACTTTTTTTTTAAATTTTAAGTTAAAGACAAAAATTTATTTTTATTTTTTTATTGCACCCTGTGACTGGTGGGATTTTAGCTCCTTGACCAGGGATGGAAGCTGGACCCCCTACAGTAGAAGCTCGGAGCCGGAACCAGACTGCTGGGGAATTCTCTGGAGTGCTTCTAATCCCTGGATCCACTTGCTTCCTGTGTTTAATCAAAGCGCTTTTCCTCCAGCCTCTCTGAATGATCCTTGGCTGTAAATCTAAACTTGGTTTACAGATACCTAGAGGTGTTAGGTGTTGACTGTTAGCTCTTAGTTCTAACTTACACCCTTTTCTTTATCTTGACCCAAACAGTATCTGTAAGGAGAGTTTTTGACAAGCTAAATTTTTAAAATCTGAGTGTGGGACTTCCCTGACAGTCCAGTGGTTAAGACTCCATGCTTCCAATGAAGGGGTTTCGTGTTCAATCCCTGTCAAGGGAATTAAAATCCCACATGCCATACTGTGTGTGTGGTGGCGGGGAATAAAAAAATTTTTTTTAAATCTGAGTATGACTTGCAGGCTCATCTCAGCTTCCTGTCTTAAAGCCATGAAATAGATGCAGTTTTCTTCAGGTAAGTACCCAGTTATCCAAAAATAATGATTTTATTTTTGAAGCTCCAAAAGAGAAAATCAGGTTATGACACAGAGCTTGCATGAAGATTACTTCAGGTCCTAATTAGAACCTGGGTATTTAATGTGTCCTATTTGCTGCAGACATCATAAGAAATAACCCTTTTTATAATCTAGACTTTCCTCCTTAAGACACAGGAAAGCTGTTTCCTATGAGAAGTGGAGGAACAATTGTATCCTCTGACATCTGACCCTGTTACCATTGTTTCCTAAGTGTCTTGAACACTGAGTAGCTCATATTTACAAGACTAAATATTAAAAAAAAAAAAAAAAAAGAATGAAAATAAAACTAACAGAGCGGGCGGGGTTGTCCCTAAGAGCCATTTATTTAAAAAATACTTGCTAAGCACTTAACTGTGTGCCAGGCACTGTTCTAGGAACCAGGTATGTGGCAGACAAAAATCCCTGCCCTCATGGGGCTTGCCTTTTAGGGGTAGAGAGGATGCGATAATAAAATAAGTAAAGTGTGTTAGTGTTATGCATGTTAAACATTTTCATAATTATAGGACCATGTTTTTTTAAAAATGCTGTGGAGCAAAAATAAAGCTGAAAAGAGTGACCGTGCTGGAATGGACTTGCAGGGGGTGGATTTTAGAGGCCAGAGAGGCCCCAGTGAGAAAGTAACACTTGAGGGGGTGAAGAAGGTAAGAGTTTTAAATATCTGGGGGAAGATTATCCAAGTCAGAGTTTTTTATCAAGTGCAAAGGTCCTGAGGTCAGAGCATGCCTGGCTCTTAGGGGAACACCTGGAGTCAGAGGAACTGGATCAGAGAGAATGAAAAGTAGAGAGGCAAGGACTTCCCTGGTGGTCTAGCAGTTAAGACTTCACGCTCCCAGTGCAGGGGGCCTGGGTTCTATCCCTGATCAGAGAACTAGATCCCACACACCATAACTAATCCCTCATGTGGCAATGAAGATCTCAGGTGCTACAACTAAGATCTGGCTTGCAGCCAAATTTTTTTTTTTTTTTTAAAGGTGAGGAGGCAGGTCTTATTGACCTTTGTAGGGCATTTCAGTGATTTGGGCTTTTAGTCTAAGTAAAAGAGAAGCCATTGGAGGATTTTAAGTGGAGTATGATGATCTAAGATCATTTTGACTGCTATGTTGAGGACAGTCTGAAGGGAGCAAATGAAAAGGCAGAGAAACTAGTTTTTGTAGCTATTATAAAAATCCAGGCGAGATGGAAGTGGTTTGGACCAGATGGTAGCAGGGGATAAACTCTACTATAATTTGAAGATAAAGCAGAATGAATTTGCTGACAGATGTGGGTGTGAAAGAAGGAAGAGATAAGAAT
Organism: Dama dama; assembly: GCF_033118175.1. Classification (NCBI taxonomy): domain Eukaryota; kingdom Metazoa; phylum Chordata; class Mammalia; order Artiodactyla; family Cervidae; genus Dama; species Dama dama. The sequence goes on along the minus strand of NC_083686.1, from coordinate 19,445,872 downwards.
GACTTCAAGGTTTCAGCCTGGCAACTCGAAGATGAGTTGTCTTTAACTTATACGGGAACATGCCTGAAGGAATGACTTTAAAGGGATCAAATCAGGACTGTTAAACTTGAGGTGCCCTTGAGGGGAGATGCCACAAAGGTAGTTGAATATATAGGCCTGGCATTTAGGATAAAGGTCTGGGCTGGAAAAGCTGGGAGAGGTGAGTATATGGCAACAGTTCAAACTAGAAGACTGGATGAAGTCACCAAGAGCAGGAGTGTAGATGAGAAGGAACAGTTCCAAGGCCTGAGCCACGGAACCAGTGTTAGGATGGTCATCCGACGTCAGGATGTCTGGGAGAAGGCGGCCCAGGAAAGGAGACTGAGGAGTGGACAGGAGCAGGAAGGAGACTAAGAGTGTGATGTTCTGGAAGCCACATGAAGACAGTGTAGGTGATCCAGTTGTGAAGCTCTGTAAAATATTACACTGTGTCTACAACGACAAGGAGAACTTGAGGACAGCAGGTCCAGTGAAGTGGTACCAGCCACAGCATGACTGGAGTGGGTTCAGCAAAGAACTGGTCCTACTCTGTGGCACAGGGAACTGTATTCAGCATCCTGTGATAAGCCGTAATGGAGAAGAATATGAAAAAAAATGGATAACTGAGTCACTTTGTTGTGCAGCAGAAATTAATACAACATTGTAAGTCAACTGTATTTCAATAAATTAAAAACAAAAAGTGGGAGGGGCTGGGAACAGCAAATATGGACTTTTTGTTGTTTCTTTTGTTTGCTTTAAAATTTGTTTCTTTATGACTGAGCTGGGTCTTCACTGCTGCCTGGGGGCCTTCTCTCGTTGCAGCTGTCGGGGGCTGCTCTGGTTTCGGTGCACGGGCTTCTCATTGTGGCGCCTTCTCTTGTTGCAGAGCATGGCTCTGGGTGCACAGGCTCCATAGATGTGGTGCATGGGCTGAGTTGCTCCTCAGCATGTGGGATCTTCCCGGACCAGGGATTGAACTCATATTCCTTGCATTGGCAGGTGGATTCTTAACCGCTGGACCACCAGGGAAGCCCCAGTTTACTTTTTAAGACAGGAGAAATAAAAGAATATTTATGCTAATGAAAAGATCTTTGCTTTCCCAGTGACGGACCTAACCTTCTCACTCACCTTCCCTTCCTTGCACTTCAGATTTGCTGTTCCTTGGAACCCTCACTTTGAGGAATGTTAATAGGAACTCTGAACAGATAGAGAACTAGTTATTGTCTCCACGATAACCAGCAAATTGCAAATTTCAGGATATGCAAGTTTTGCTTTTCTATACCATGTGAAAGTCAACTTGTTTCATATGTGGAATTCTCTTTCTCCAAACTTCCCACTACTTTGGAGGACATGAACATTTTAAATGTGGCTAAGAGTCCTTAGGCTTGGTGGAATTGCATTTCTGTCATTTAGCTGCTGTTTAGATGGTTCTTCACACTTGTAATTAGGTGTTTAACTAACCCCACAGTTCGCCTCCTTCCTCCATTTCTGTATGATGATGAGTTTCTCTTTTTTTTTTTGGCAGCACTGGGTCTTAGTTGCGGCATGCAAGATCTTCCATCTTGGTTATGGCATGTGGGATCTTTAGTTGCGGCATGCAGACTCTTAGTTGCAGCATGTGGGATCTCGTTCCCTGACCAGGGATCAAACCTGGGCCCCCTGCATTGGGAGCGCGGAGTCTTAGCCACTGGACCACCAGGGAAGTCCCTGTTGATGAGTTCTTTAACAAATTCTCCCATTTCAAAGGAAGGACAGTAACTCAAAAAGTCTTTAAAACTTAATGTGAGTCAATGAGATTTCAATAAAAGTAAATCAGTAACATCCCACCTCCAACTCCCCTAAAAAAACCTAAATATGAATCTTGTGGCAGTAAGTCACAAAGGCAGTTGTTCACAAAGGCTTCTCCTACTCTGGGCACACAGCCAGAGAGCCACCCTTGGCTATGGTGATTTGCCCTCACCAGTGAAATGTAAGCTAAGTGATATTTGTCCCTTCATAGCGGTTTTAAAACCAGTGAGCAGTCTCCCATCTTGGCTGTCAAGCAGCTATGAAAGCAGTTTTAAGATGAAGACTTAGAAGTTCCCTGGCAGTCCAGTGGTGAGGGCTCCACCATTCCACAGCAGGAGGGCTTGAATTCGATCCCTGGTCGAGAAACTAAGATCCCACATGGTCCGTGGTGTGGCTAGAGGAAAAAAAAAGATGAAGCCTCTATCAGCCAACATCTGAGTCATGATGATGAGCAGAGTCTCCTTGCTCACCCAGGATAGACACCTAGTTTGAGAAATAAACTTTAGTTTTGTTAGTTTTATTTTGGGAAGGCAAAAACCTAATTCATCCTGACACAGCGCCTAAGGACAAAAATAAGCAGTGATGTACCAGTCTCCACGATAACTAGCAAATTGCAAATCTCAGGATATGCAAGTTTTGCTTTTCCATACCGTGTGCAGAGAAAATCCAGTACGTAACACAGGTAACGCAACTTGACCTCACTGTCAGTTCTCCACTGAATCAAAAACTATTGAACCTCGAATGTTGTTTTAAAAATATTTCTCTCCTAACCAGGAAGGGCAGTTTTCAAGAGACTTAGCTGGACTACCAGAAACACAGTGCAGCGTTATTTCCTACTGTGCTCTCTGGGTCATCTGCATTAGCTCCTCGAAGGATGCTCACCCCAAATGCAGGCTCCCTGGTCTTGTCCTAGATGAATACTGTGGTCCTTAACACCTAGGAGGTTCTGTTGTCTGGATCTTTACGTGTCTCTGTGCTCTAATACAAAATTTTATTTGGTCTTTGTCTTCGGTTCCTGCCAAGAGCTCCTAAAACTTGGAATTTTCCAAGCGATAGGGGGAGCTTTTGTTTCTCATAATGAGCCCCTTTGATCACACTTGAGTTTATGCTCATGAGATCACTATGGGTGGGGCCTCTAGATGGCCTCAGGGTGAAGCCGATCACCGGGAGGACCAAGTGGCCAGATCTCCTGCTGGACCTCCAAGCAGGAGTGGGGGAGGGGGCTGGAGGGGAAGGTCTATACTCTCTTCAGCAGTTGAGATTTAGAGAGCTCCTTCGTTGGTGAGCACATTGAACCCCGGGAGGATGGCGTGCCCCTGCGCCCCTCGCTTTCCTTGTCCTGTGCATCTCTTCCACTTGGCTGTTCCGAAGCTGTAGCTTTTTTTCTTTTTTTTTAATTGATTTATTCATCTTTGGCAGCACTGGGTCTTTGTTGCTGCACCTAGGAGACTGGGATTTACTCTGGAGCAGTGATGCACGGGCTTCTCATTGCAGTGGCTTCTCGTGTTGCAGAGCACCGGCTCTAGGCACGCAGGCTCAGTACCTGCAGCACGCAGCCTCGGTAGTTGTGGCATACAGGCTTAGTTGCTCTGAGGCACGTGGAATCTTCCTGGACGAGGGATCAAACCTGTGTCCCCTACATTCGTAGGCAGATTCCTATCCACAGTGCCACCAGGAAAACCTAAGCTGTCTCTTTTATGATAAACCAGCAAATTGATGTAAATTGTCTGCCCAAGTTCTGTGAGCTGTTCCCAGGAAAACATTGAAGGGAGAGGAAGGGAGTTGTGGGAACCCTCCGATTTTATGAGCAGGTTGAACCTAAGGTAATCTGGGAACCTGACACTTGTGACCAGCATAGGAAGTGAGGGCGATTTTATGGGACGGAGCCTTTAAGCTGTGGAGTCTGACAATAACTTTGGGTAGTGTCAGAATTGAACTGAATTGTAGGACACCCAGTTGGTGTCTGGAGAATCAGAGACTTGGTTGTTAGTGTTGCCAAACACCCTACAAATATGCTATCGGTGTAACACTGAAGTTCAGTTTCAACATAATGTCTCATTGGGTTTACCTATGCTTCAATATTAGAGAAGGAATGTTCTTTGAAGAGGCCAAAAAAAAAAAAAATCACAATTCTGCATAAAAGAATTTTATTTAGCGATCAGATCTCAATGAATAATGCCAGTCATTGCTTGATTCTGTTAAAATGTGCTATTAGATATACTCTTAAAAAGTGTACAGTGCATCACCAAAAGCTATTTAACTTGGATTGTGTAGAGTAAAAGAAAACTTCATAAATCTTTGTCCTTGATAAAATTTTTAAAATATAAAAATGAAAAAAAACTTCCAAAGCAGTATTCAAAAATAACAAATGTCACCTTGGACTATTTACAGTAAGATGCCTTTCTAATAGGAGAACACTCTTTTTTTTCTCACATTTTACTTGGCTGTTAGAGGTATTCTTCCTCCCCAACCTCATGATTTCTTCCATTCCTATCTTGCAGGAAACGGTCATCTTCTCTCTCATTCATCTTTGAGTCTTTCTCTGATGCGCCCTTTTCCCACTCTAAATTACCAGTAATTCTAGTCAACAGACGTTGGTTGAGCACCTAATGTGTGCCAGGCACTGTGCTAAGAAGTGGGGATAAACACAGAAGTGAAAAGTCGTTGAACCCCCTCCTCAAGAAACGCAGAGTTTGTGTTGAGTTAAAAAACATTGTTCACATTATAGTCCTTGAAATCTCAAGTCCCTGCGAAGTGAATTTGGAGATTTCTTGAAACAAAGTGCACTCACAGGGTCTGTCAGCTTGGCCCACTCCAAGACATTTTGAATTTAGAATTCTGCTCATTTTTATGAAACACAGCCTCTATAAAGCCCAGGCCTACAGTTTGAGATCTAAACTCTTTGCAGGTGGAAACTACATGCTGGGTCGTAGGGCACTAGCTGAACCAGTTTGTTTGGGGGGGGGGGGAGGGTACCCTTCTAATTGGCTCCTACAAATTCTGAGAATGAAAAGCCCGTAACCTCCACCACCCCAATACAAAATTTAAGCGATGGGTCCATTTGAGAAACTCCCCTCTTATTTGAACCTCCAACAAGATGCTCGAAAACTCCTACTTTTGACAAATGTCCAGAAGGAGTTCTTTTTATCACCTTTGTGCTTTTCTGTGACTATTTTCTTAGCTTCAAACATAAAAGCAGCAAATTGAGCCTACAGGTGACCTTTTCCCCCCGCTTTATCACGGTTGAACCCCAAACAAGTTCACTTCTTGCATTTGGTCTACATCCTCTTTATCCACGAGACCTCGAAAGACCCATGGTAGTTCCTTACAAAAAAAAAAGCAAATCACGAAGTAGAAAATAAAAACCAAACATAGCGTACTATGGAAGCAAAAATGAAACCACACCCTGGCTGCCCCCATCTCTCCATGCCTGGCAGACCTTGGTCCTGCAAATATTCACATTGGGAAATATTTTCCCAGTCACAGTAAAGTCCAAATCATGTGGTGGACTTCCCTCTCACAGCTTATAGCGGCGAATCTGGTTAGCCAACCACTGAGCGACGATGAAGGGAGTTTCTTTGGGAAAGTTCCATCCTTTGATCCCACATCGTCCGCAGGTTACGAGGGGTCACATCTCTATACAGTGTCCGTCCAAGTAAGTGATACTCGGTCCATTCAAGAGCCAGATTCACAATTTCCTCATGAGCTGGTTCCAAGCCCTTTGGATCTGAAGGCAACTTTGGGAGTTGGCACTGTTCCCACGTTACATTTGGCCTGCCCTACCCAAGGTAGGGTGATCATAGTGGCTGGAGTATGCGAAGAGGACAAGAAGAACAGGGGGTGTTGGGAGAGAGGGGAAAAAGACGTGATCATGCACAAGCTTCTTGCTCTGTCGTGCATTATATTTTCAGTGTAACAGCGTGTGTTTCGACATATAGGGCTTGTGCTTTTTCGTAAAATAACTCGCCCTGAAAAGCACATTTGGCAAATGTGGCCACGAATGTGTGTTTCTGCGTGTGTGTGTGTGTGTGTGTGTGTGTGTGTGTGTGGTTATATGTCAAGTCCTGTGGGTGTGTCCTGGCCCCTCCCTCGCTGCCACACCCACCTTCCCGGCAAGGAAAAGCTGAAGGGTTACACCTGGTCGGTTTGATACTCGGAAGCTTCAGACAGGCTTTCTGAGAAGCTTAGGAAGTTCTCCTGGTATTCGGAGCAAACAATCTCGTAGCGATAATGCCGGAACTCCACGGCAAAGGTGCCAAAGTAAGACAGGAAGCACATGACCAGGCCCCACTGGACCCTGGCGGCGTACATGTGGATGCCTTGTGCCATGAGGATGAAGTCTGGGGAGAGGTGGTCAAGGAAAGTGCCTCCATCGGCCATGTTAAGGCTGGGCTCTTCTCTGGGCAGAGACAGGTGACAGAAAAGAGCCAAAGAACTTGACGGGGCCAGCTGAACTCAGTCTACATAAATAATACAAGGTCACGTTATTCAGCCCTTCCTTTGTGCCAGACATGCTTCTAGGCGCTTTCATGGAACACCTAGCTTGATGCTCACAACATCCTATTATCATCAGTTTGTTTAAAATAGGGAGCACAGACCGATGAACCTATTTTCAGGGCCGCAGAGGAGACGCAGACATAGGGGACAGGCTTGTGGACACAGCGGGGGAAGCGGAAGGAGAGGGTGGGACGAATGGAGAGAATAGCATGGAAACATCTCCACCACCATATGTAAAAGAAACAGCCAGTGGGAATTTGCTATATGACTCGGGTAACAAACCGGGGCTCTGTGACAATCTCGAGGGGGTGGGAGGGAGGTTCAGGAGGGAGAGGATATATGTACACCTAGGGCTGATTCATGCTGATGTATGGCAGAAACCAACACAAATGTTGAAAGCAATTATCCTTCAGTTAAAAATAATTTTTAAAAATAGGGAGTACAGGGGCATGCGTGCATGCTTAGTAGTGTCCAGCTCTTTGTGACCCCATGGACTGAAGCCCTCCAGGCTCCTCTGTCCATGGAGTTTTCCAGGCAAGAATACTGCCATTTCCTACCCAAGTCTCCTGTGTCTCCTGCATTGCAGGCAGATTCTTTACCTGTTGCGCCATCAAGGAAGCCCTTAACATAGGGAAATGGAGGCCAAATGGGTAACACATGTATTAACTGGTGGAACTGGGGTTCAAACACAAGAACTCTTGAGTCCTTGCCCATGTATTCGACCACTATTCTTGATGGTGACCTAATAAACTGTGAGACTAGCTAAAGACTTATAATTCCAAAGTAATTATTTGGCCAGAAAAATAATGTTATATTTTTAAAAGAGACTGCAAATGACTATGGAACAAGGTGTACTTACCAAATAGCGAACTACATCCATATGAGCTGTGTTTGTCTTTGCAGTGCTGCCAACGATGTTTAAGTGGCATTCCTTCCTCTCTCTAATTTTTATTACTGTCTTTCAGACAATATTGTATAGGCTGGTTTCATTCCTGGTGTTGCATTAAACTTGTGCCCAAATAAAAATAGGCAACTAAGAAATCAAAGGAACAGATGATATGTCTATGCCTGAATATATAGTATATGCATATGTGGACACACACATACACACACACACACACTTCAGTATATATAAAGGTAGGAGCTTGGAAGAAGGAAGGTTCATAATATTTTTGATTGCAGGGGTCCCCAACCCCCCAGGTCATGGACTGCTGCTGGTCCATAGCCTGTTAGGAACCGGGATGCACAGGAGGAGGTGAGCGGCAGGTGAGGGAGCAAAGCTTCATCTATGTTTACAGCTGCTCCCCATTGCTCTCATTACACCTGAGCTCCACCTCCTATCAGATCGGTGGAGGCATTAGATTCTCATGAGAGCGTGAGCCCTATCATGAACTGCCTGTCCAAAGCATCTAGGTTTGGCACTCCTGATGAGAAACATCCTGAAACCATCAGCCTCTCCCCACCACCCCAGTCCATGGAAAAACTGTCTTCCATGAAACTGGTCCCTGCTGCCAAAAAGGTTGGGGACCAATGCTCTAGTGAAAGGCTAAGAGGTCAAGGACTAAATAAAGTTATTTAGAAAAGTCAGAAATGTTCCCTTAGAATTAGTTCTACCTTCAGAACTTAGACTTAAAATCTTGGGAAATTTTCAGAGAGCAAAAAAGTATGTGAGAACTACTTCAGCTAAATTTTGCTCTCCTGACTAGACTTGGATCCATTCATCAGGGAACCAAGAAATGGTTCCAAGTCTTCAGAAATAACATGGATCAGAATTGTTTAGTATAAGCTCAAAATTAAAAGTAATTCAAAACCCTCACATACTCTTCTGACTGAGCATTCAAAATATTGCCAAAACAATATTATTATTACTTAATAGGGGAGGGATACATCTTCAGATCTCACACTGGCAGAATTCTGACTTTACTCATAAAATAATTCTGACCTATTTACTCAGATTACTAGTAATAAGCAACTTTTTGGCTTGAATTTCAAGTCCTTTGATGTTCTGTATCTAATGTGACCATAGAACTTCAGCAAACCCCTAAAATGATTGAATGGCAGTTTGGGAAGGAAGAAGAAATAAACCCCTCTAAATACTCCAGTAACTAAAGAACGTCTTTGAACACTAAATGTTTTCATATTTTAAAGCCACTCTAAGTAAAAGAACTGAGCCTGAGTTTAAAACAAACTGACACATTCCATGTGTGATCTTGGGTAACTAACCTCTGTTACTATCCTTGTTAAGTGAGGATTAAAAGCGTAGACATATTTAAAGTTGCTTATAATAATGCCTAGCACATTATAAGTGCCCAATAAATACTGGCTATTCATGAAGTTATACAGTTTCTATAAACTGTATAACAGTTTCTATAACTGTAAAACATTCGTGTTCATTACACAGTTTGCCATCTAGGAACCTTATTCCCTTCTCCACGGTTTCCAGAGAACCTATTGGAGTGAACACTTAGGAATGATTGACTGATCTGACTGGTGGGCTAGGAACTGGCCTGCTTCCACTGGGTTCCACCCTAGACTAGTCCCTCTGCAGTCTCTTTGGGGTTCAACTGAGTGAAGTGCTGTTCTCTGTCTTTTCCTGATTTCTCTACTTGTTACTGGGTGGATAAATTGGGTTCTAACGTGTGAGATAGGAGGCCTGCATAATTCTCCCTTCCAAGTTTACTAGGAATAAAGGCTGATTTCTTCACACCCATTTGGCACCCATTTGTCTCCTTGTGACTGTCCTCCATTGGTTCAAACTCCAAGGGAGGAAGGGAAACAGCACATCAAAACCTCAAAATTATTTGTTTGGGACAACAGTGCAGGCTGTGGTAATCTAGTTCTTGAATTTCTTTTCCAGAAAAACGTACTTGTTTTTCTGAAAGTTAGAAATGTATTTTTGTCTCTTGAAATTCATTTTTACAGCTTAATAAATTAAGTGAAATAACAGAGCCAAGATAAAGTCACAAATGAAAAAAAAAATTGTCAAGATGGAAGAAAAAAAGCACAATTCTCTCTTGGGTTATGCATTCTATCTATTTCACAAAAGGAAACCTCACGCCACTTGTGATAAGGTGGATGCATGACACCATTCCTACAGATTGAAACAGTTTTGAGCAGGCAGTGCTTGTTTTATCTTTAGTTCTCCATCTCCTCTTTGGCATGAAAAGTAGGTCTGAGCGGTTTTGGTTTTTACTTTTACTTTTTGTTTTTGTCTAATATTCTGAGATGATCTGACAGTATATCCTAAGCAACTGAGAATGGCAATGTTCTCATCTTCTACAAGGACAAGTCATCTGTGTTTTCATCTCACTGGCAGAGAACCTTTTCACACCCAAAGGATACAGAGGACCACGCAGAGAGTGATGGACGCTGAGAGAATAACTCGTGGAATTCCAACCTTCCGTCCTTCATTCTTGATGTTGACTTTGAGTGTCAGCGCCGCCTGAATCCAGCAGGTCAACGTGCCAAATCCGAAAGTCAAGGAAGTTCCGACGTTGTGGATTTCTTCATCATTTGTGAGCTAAGGGATGAACAGACAATGACCTGCGGAGGCCCATTCAGAAAATACATACAGGCCAATGGAACACATGAAGGAGAAAGAAATAGGTAAAGAGATGTTCTAAGAGTGGGCTAACAGATTGTAGAAGGAGCAAAATCCTTCATCTCCACTAGCTCTTTGGGTCTGTTCTCCATTGGTTTGAACTCTGAGGGAAAGAAGGGAAATGACTAGTACCCTCAAACCTCAAAGCATTTGCTTAGATAAACCAATGAATGAACAGGCAGTGGTGATTTATTGTTTGAATTTACTTTCCAGAAAAGCTTTGGGGACAAGTGAAAGAAAAAGCAGGAAAGTTATACATAAAAAGAGAAATGTCAAGTTTCTACAGACATAAACCCCAAACTCTGTTCTCTAGATTAAGACATGAGACCAGAATCTGGCTGTGTATTTACTGATTGAGGATGGCCAATTCTAAGCAGGTCAAGATTTCATTGGCCTGGAGAACTGACAACACTGGTTGTTATCTACTCTGTTCTGTAATATGGCCAATCATTGTTAGGTTGAACCTGTGCCCCCTGCAGGGGAAGCATGCAGTTCTAACTACTGGACTGCCAGGAAATTCCCTTTTCTCCCCCATTATAATAAGAAAAATGCACTTATGAGCTTTCGCCATATCTGGAGACCCATTAAAAGGCAACAGTGTTTGAAGATTCCTGGTCAAGGCCTTCATACAGTTAATAGGTTAAAGGAGACCCATTTGGGTTGTCTCATTTGGAAGTGAGAGATGTAAACTGCTCAAATCATTGCCCACTGATTTAAAAAATACACAGTAGTACAGTAGGATTTTTTTCTTCTTTGAAAAGAACCACCACCCAACAGGTCAAAACACATATTTTTGAAACATTTTAAATAATGATTCCCCAAATCAAATTCTTCTAGAAAACTGGCTTTCCATGTTGTACATAATCTGTTTATTTATTTTTTAAATCTAGTTTTAAAAATAGATGGTATATTTAGTAACATGGGTCAAATTTTTAAAAATTATGAAAAGAGTTCAGGTTGAAAAGTCTGTCTCCTATCTCATATACTAGTTACCTGGTTTCTCAATAGGCAACTGCGTTATTTGTTTCTCTTGTAATCTCTGTAGATACTCCAGAAAATGTTCTGTGAAGAACATGTAGTGTCATCATTGATGGTTTTGAATATTTGTGGTTCAATCAGTGGGATTGAAGAAACCCATCAATGGCATTAAAGAAACCCATCAATGGGAGTCTTTAGGGAACTTAAGTGAAAGACAAAATGTCTACTCAGTAACTTCCATCCAAGACTCAGTTGAAAGAAATGATAGTTATTGAGCATTTTACAGCATGCCAGCACTTGTAGCACAGAAGCATATGTGGAAGAAAGACTCCCACCAAAATCTTAATTAAAAAAAATGCTCTGTGCCCTAACATTTTGGAGCTCAACAGATAAACTCTCAAATATTCTCCTGATACTTCACTGTCCAAGGCAATAGGTTCTAAGAATGCAGCTTTCTCATTATTGGGGTTGGTATGGAATGAGACCTTGGGTAATTAGAGGAATTGGTGGGATTGCAGGCCTATCTGTTAGATGACCTGTTAAGTAAAAAAATACTGTACCAGGGGATGTCTGGGGGAATGAGATACTGCTGCTGCTGCTAAGTCGCTTCAGTCGTGTCCTGTGCGACCCTGTAGACGGCAGCCCACCAGGCTCCCCCGTCCCTGGGATTCTCCAGGCAAGAACACTGGAGTGGGTTGCCATTTCCTTCTCCAGTGCATGAAAGTGAAAAGTGAAAGTGAAGTCGCCCAGTTGTGTCTGACTCTTAGCGACCCCATGGACTTGGCCCACCAGGCTCCTCCGTCCACGGGATTTTCCAGGCAAGAGTACTGGAGTTGGGTGCCATTGCCTTCTCCAGATGAGATACTAATTTAATGGATTATCTGCACTGAGGAGTCAGGGCAAGAGTCAGTCTTAGAAAACCCACTACCGTATTTTCAGTGAGAACATTATGAAACACTCACTGGAGTGCTGAGTGTCTGGAATGCCTTCACCATTTGGATTTCACTCAGTACACAAGGGAGAAATGTCAGGATCAGCATTTAATTGCAAGAAGGAAGTTTCTAGTAGCAGTATTTAGCAGAGGCTGGAGGATGCTGGGGAGGAAATGGAGGCAGGGAGAACAGACAACCACTGTAACAGTGTAGTGGTCTCCATGACTTAAAAATGAAGTCAAGAGTTGAGTGATGGTATTGACAAGGGAAATTATGCTTAAATGACCTTGGGTATGTGTTAGTCGCTCAGTGGTATATGCCTCTTTGCAATCCTGTGGACTGTAGCCAGCCAGGCGCCTCTGTCCATGGGATTTTCCAGGGAAGAATACTGGAGTGGGTTGCCATTTCCTCCTCCAGGAGTCCCTCCTCTAGGGATCAAACCTGAGTCTCCTGCATTGCAGGCAGATTCTTTACCACCTGAGCCACCAGGAAAGTCCCTAAATGACCTTGCACTTTTATATTTCTGGGAAGAAGAGTTAGGTTAGTACATCTTTATACAAGTCACAGGTATTCTAAAGAAATTCTGGATTTTCAAACTAACTCCCATGTGAGCCTGCTAATCTGAAACACAAGCTTTCATCCAATAAGGATGTTCAATGTTTAATTATAGAAAGGCAATGGTCCTATTAGTTTTCTAGAAAGGTAGATTAGGATACAATTTGTTATGAAAAAAGTATATGGCACTTTGAAAGCCCTTGTAGAAAATACACAGCTATTTTAGTAGCTGCGTTTCCCAGTAGCTGTGCTCTATGTCTGATGTGCAGCGAGGACTTTCCCGTGTATGGACAAGGGAAGCCTGGCATGCTGCAGTCCATGGGCTTGCAAAGAGTTGGACACGATTGAGCGACTGAACTGACTGAGGTGAGGCTCAATGATCAGACAGGCTGCCTGCTGGAGAACCTGTGCATGTTAGGAACCACTGTTAGAATGTTTTTAAAAGTCCATGGAGAATTTTATGGGCCACATAGTGACTATACCCTACTGGCTGTGATAATCATACAGGCGAAGCATGAGATGGAGATGAAAAAGGCCAAATGAAGTACCTGAAAATTACCAAGTAAGGTCATTCCAAAGGAAGCCAGACAGAGAGCCACCAAGCCACTAATATTCAGCCACGGATTTAAAACCTTTGGTTTCAGTTGTATGAAGCGCAGAACAGCTACCACAAGAGCTGGGAATAAAACAAAATGTTATAATTGAAAAACTGAAGTCACACAGTCAGATTAGGAAATAGCATTCTAAAGCCACAATGTGCAAAAGTAAACTTGTCATCGTACATTTTTAAATCTCTGAAACGACAATTTTTCAAAGAAAACTTGCAGGCAATGTTTCTGATTATTGAGATGTTTTATTTTAGCTAACCCGGGGAAAGCAGGAATTGAAGCAGCAGTGTTACATGTTACTTGGGTAATGCAAGATAATAGACGGGTAATAGTGTTGTTCCCAGAGTTTTCAAAAACAAGGTCAGCACAGGACAGGCTGGCTTAGGAGAGCATTGCAGAGGCCTGGCACACAACAAATCAGATGCAGAGAGTCGGCCCATGGCACGAGAATTCACTGATTCAGTCACCCTTTAATTGAGAGCAGTGTTAGGACAGATGGGGCAAGAAGACATGGGGAAGAAGACATGGTTATCAGTCTAGACAAACCTGCTCCTGCCTGTGCCAGAAATCATTCCTGGGTATGGGAAGGAAGATAAAGCAAGTATACAAATCCCTTCATTACTAGTTTACTCCCTCTCCCCTCTGATTCTACCTGTGGGTGTTCATTGTCAAAGGACAAAGATAGTTCATCCAAATTAGGGCACTGACAGTAATAAAATCACGGAATCTATATTTTAACCTAGCAGATCTGGGGGTTTGGTATGTATTAAAAATCATACTGTGATTATATTAAGAAAGCCCAGTTCTTTCAAATGATGTTAATTACTCATTTTAAAAGCCCACTCTTTTCAACCAAATTGTCATTGGAGAATCTGAAGAGAGAATGAAGGAAGTTACTTAGATTTCAAATGTGACTTCTAATAGTGACCTTGAGGCTAGTCCATACTCAAGCCATTAATCTAAGAATCCCTTTTTTATTAATTGCTTACTGCAGGGATATTTTCATATTTATACAAAAATCTGGGAGAGCCTAGTCTACAAATGATTTTTAAAAAGCACTTGCAATTAATATGTTATAGCTAATATAAGGAAAGGCAGTTACTACTTCCTAAGGCAATTTATTTTGACATTAAGGTTTAGCAGGGAAGATGATTAGGAATTCAGGAATTATCCTATTTATATAGCAATTCAGTAGGTAATTATTTACTAAAAGTCTACCTTGATTACTGGCCAATATTAGTAGCCATTAATAAAGAAACCATCCACAAATTTGCATTTCTCAAGTCTGCTGAATTTAACAGTTTCAAGCTACGAAGTTAGTTCATCAAACTGACTTTCAGTTCCAAGTACCTCTGGTGAAAGAGTGGTATACATCTTGGGTAATATTTGGATTTTGGAAGCAAAACATAAATAAACCATAATTTACGAAATCTTAAATTGTTTGGCTCTGATTTAGCTTTTAGTATGTTTATATTTAGCCCACAATTCATCATCAGATTAATAGATTATACTTGAGTTGATAATAGTTTTTCAACCTAATGGTTTGAGGGATCCAGTTAGGAGCTACAGTGCAATATTTTCAGAAGTCTATTAACAGTGACAACAATTATCCTTGTTGTTTAGTCACTAAGTCGTGTCCAACTCTTTTGTGACCTTATGGACTGTAGCCCACCAGGCTCCTCTGTCCACATTAGGAGATGAAAAAATTTCTATTACTTTGGGGATGGAAATAGGAGGAAGAAGTGGGGAGAGGAGACATTCACTACAAGCACCCCAACACAAAGTGATCTTCAGAAATGGAAGCCATTAGATTTAGACCAGAAATCTCCACAAAGGGCATCAGGGGAGACACTTTCTAGTTACCTGTGTGTGGGTGTTAGTCAGGGCATAATGACAAAATCAATCCTAAAGGAAATCAGTCCTGAATATTCATTGGAAGGACTGATGCTGAAGCTGAAGTTCCAATACTTAGGCCACCTGATGCGAAGAACTGACTCATTGGAAAAGACCCTGATGCTGGGAAAGATGGAAGGCAGGAGGGGAATGGGATGACAGAGGATGAGATGGTTGGATGGCATCACCAACTTGATGGATCTGAGTTTGAGCAAGCCCCTGGGAGTTAGTGATGGATAGGGAAGCCTGGCATGCTGCAGTCCATGGGGTTGCAAAGCATCGGACACGACTGAGCAACTGAACTGAACTGACTGACAAAATCCCGAGGCAAATATGACAAAATGTATTTGAAATACATTTCAAATGTGCTTTTACAAATGACTAGTGGAGAGTATGACTCTGGGAACTCTTAGTTGTCATTCAGTTTGGAGGGCTAGGATGGTGCCGGAACTCTGGCCGAAGCCCTGACTCACAGCTGAGGCAAACGCCAAAACGGCTCTTCACGCTGGCCAGCCAGGTAGTTGGTGCCACTGTGCCCCCAGGGACACAGTCACTGCCACTCCTTGTGTTGCTCATTTCTTGCCAATGAACTCTGGACGTGTACCATTCCCCTGGCTCCAGTTATTCTAGCCTTCTCATTTGTAATCTGGATGGTATATCATTTCATCAAGAACAGATAATGAAATTAAGCAGGAAGCAGAAACCTTCCCGAAGACAGGAATCAACCCAACACTCCTCTAACTTCCAGAATTGCAACCCAAACACCATACTTTGCCCTTTTCACCTATTAACTCCATTATAAATCAGCTGAGGGCTTCCCTGGTGGTCCAGTGGTTAAGAATATGCCTTGCATGCAAGGAATACCAGTTTGATTCCTGGTCTGGGAAGATCCCACACGTCGTGGGACAACTGAGCCTCTGTGTCATAACTACCGAGCCTATGTACTGCAACTCCTGAAGACCGTGCACCTAGAACCTGTGATCTGTAACAGAAGAAGCCACTGCAACAAGAAGCCCATGCACACGAAAAAGTAAGCCCTGCTCACTGCAACTAGAGAAAAAGCCAGAGCAACAAAGACCCAGCACAGCCAATAAATAAATACCTCTTGAAAAAAAGACCAGCTGAGACAAGGCATACTTTCCTTTTAAAATAAGATCTAGTTGAAATCTTATGGTTGTGGAAATAATAAAGTTTCTGGTCTGTTAACAATTTTATTAAGAGGTTTAAATGGAGGCAGATTCAGACTATCTGTTATGAAGTCCACTTACAACCAAGTAGTGATATAACTATAGCTTTTTTTTTCCCCTTTATTTATTTATTTTTTCAGTGGGTTTTGTCATACATTGATATGAATCAGCCATAGATTTACACGTATTCCCCATCCCGATCCCCCCTCCCACCTCCCTCTCCACCCGATTCCTCTGGGTCTTCCCAGTGCACCAGGCCTGAGCACCTGTCTCATGCATCCCACCTGGGCTGGTGATCTGTTTCACCATAGATAATATACATGTTGTTCTTTCGAAACATCCCACCCTCACCTTCTCCCACAGAGTTCAAAAGTCTGTTCTATACTTCTGTGTGTCTTTTTCTGTTTTGCATATAGGGTTGTCGTTACCATCTTTCTAAATTCCATATATATGTGTTAGTATGCTGTAATGTTCTTTATCTTTCTGGCTTACTTCACTCTGTATAATGGGCTCCAGTTTCATCCATCTCATTAGAACTGGTTCAAATGAATTCTTTTTAACGGCTGAGTAATATTCCATGGTGTATATGTACCACAGCTTCCTTATCCATTCGTCTGCTGATGGGCATCTAGGTTGCTTCCATGTCCTGGCTATTATAAACAGTGCTGTGATGACCATTGGGGTGCACGTGTCTCTTTCAGATCTGGTTTCCTCAGTGTGTATGCCCAGAAGTGGGATTGCTGGGTCATACACTTTCTAACACCATACACAAAAATAAACTCAAAATGGATTAAAGATCTAAGTGTAAGACCAGAAACTATAAAACTCCTAGAGGAGAACATAGGTAATTATAGCTTCTTGAACGGGTCTTCTGGGCAGTAGGGCCATTTCAAAGCCATCTTTATATATGCAAACCAATTTTTACCACATTAACATTCTGCTCAACAGATTTTTTTAAAGTTTCCTTACATTTTTATGATTTTACTTACAGTTTTAGAAAAGATTTAAAAAACCCACCCATCTGTGGTTTTTGATACTTACAACAGTTCTTTGCTATACAGATGCTCTTTTTAATTTATCTCTCTGTTAAAAAATACAAATATTAGAGAGTAATTGCTTATTTTCTTTGTTAACTTTTTTAGTTTGAAGCCGATAGGGTTCTTCAAATTCAAACTCAAAATAGCAGCTCTTCACTGCAGTTGTAGACTGGTGCCTGGCCAAATTCTTCTTCATTTTGTTTAGTTTTACTGTTTATGCATCAATAATACCTATTTATGACAGCAGTAGAACATAACAATCAATATGTTTTCGCTGAAGGAGGGAGAGAGGCTGCTGTTAGGTGATCAAAATCATTCAGCTATTAACTTTTTCCTCACAACCTCTCCAGGGCAGAAATATTTCTATTAAGAAATGTGTCTTACAGCAAAAGAGACGCAGATGTAAAGAACTCTGTGGGAGAAGGCGAGGGTGGGATGATTTGAAAGAACAGCATTGAAACATGTATATTATCATATGTGAAATAGATCGCCAGTCCAGGTTCGATGCATGAGACAGGGCACTCAGGGCTGGTGCACTGGGATGACCCTAAGGGATGGGATGGGGAGAGAGGTGGGAGGGGGGTTCAGGATGGGAAACACATGTACACCCATGGCTGATTCATGTCACTGTATGGCAAAAACCACTACAATACTGTAAAGTAATTAGCCTCCAATTAAAATAAATAAATAAATTTTAAAAAAGAAAATGTGTTTTAGATCATAAAAGTGCAGATTTAGGACAAAGAATATAAATAAATCTGTAAAGAAAATCACTGAGCATTTGATCTTTTAGTCCATCAAAAAACACAAGATTTTTGCTAACTGATTTTAATAAATACCACACCAACTCATTTGTAGGTTGTAAATTATAATCTGTATGGCTGCCAACAAGCAGGGACTCATATGAGGTCTTCGTTGTTTCTTAGGGCTTCTCCCACGGCTCAGTAGTAAAGAATCTGCCTACAATGCAGGAGACACGGGAGTCACAGGTTGGATCCCTGGGTTAGGAAGACCTGCTAGAGGAGGAAACGGCAACCCACTCCAGTATTCTTGCCTAGAAAATCCCATGGACAGAATAGTCTGGCAGGCTACAGTCCATAGAGTCAAACAGAACTGAGTGAACACACAGCATGCAGGTTGTTTCTTAGAGTCAGTTATGTCGTCCAAAATGATAGTCTGAGATCTAAAAGGGACAGGCCTGGGGAGACAAAAGCAACCACAGTTTAAGGCAAGAATTATTAGGAAAATGATTCTTTTTCACTCCCAGATAAGTAAATAATAGATGGTTCACTCTCACTGAACACTAATCTTACTCAGCTTTGTGTCTACCAGATGGCACTAAAAGTGATGAAATATAATAAACACTGGATGCTGCAATACCTTAGAGCAAAAGCGAGTAAAAACTTAATTGCTTCTTGATGGAGCAGGGGAGGACTGGAGAATCAGATGCTGACGGATGTCATCTGCAAGAGGGGAACTTGTCTTCATGACTGTGTTTTTAGAACTGCTTTTATAACGAGTTAATCATCAGCTTTGTAAAGGGATAAATTTGTGAGCTGGGAGAACTGGCATATTTTAGATATTGCACTAAGGACTATTGGGACATATCAATTTGTCTTAAGAATACAAAGGGTAATATGTGGCTTCTAACATGTTCACTGGTTTCTTTAAAGCCCCATGGAGGACAGACATCCTGTGACTTTTCCTCATAAGGGAAGTCTCCTGTGTATTATGATTAAAAGAGGTAATGTTTGCAAAGCACTTAGCATTGTGCCTGGAATATTAAGAGGCTGTCATTAATTACTGTTATTGCTGCGCTCCATGGGGATGATGGTATGAATTGGTACCAACCTGCCTACATGGTGTGATTGCTGACGGACTGGGAAAGGTCTCTGACCCTGCTAGTCCAGAGTCACTCTTGGGACTTTGTGTTCTATTAGACGCAAATATCTCCTTAGCGGTCATTTATGCCTTAGTATGAGTACATTTATTACATCTTTTCAGAAGAATGGTATGAAGAATAGGAAAAAAGAGTGAGTACTGAGTTCCTACGCAGGAGACACGGGTTTGATCCTTGGGTCGAGAAGATCCCTTGGAGAAGGGAATGGCAACCTACTCCAGTATTCTTGCCTGGAAAAATCCATGAACAGAGGAGCCTGGCTGGTTACAGTCCATGGGGTCTCAAAGAACTGGACACAACTGAATGACTAACATGGAGACTGAAGGCAGTGAGGACAAAATCAGACTGACTAGCATTTCCCCTGGGGTCTCAAGGGAACATTCTCCATGTTTCTCTGCCTTCTGAACCAACTAAGATTCTGCCTGTGGTGCAGGTTGGACCAACCATCTCCCTTGATTTTCCAGGGAATTTTATAGGTCTTCCCTTTTCCTACAGCAAAAATTTAAAGGAACATGTAAGAGATAGTAGAAATTTTTTTGGGGGGGAGGAGAGTTATAAATAGATGAAATAACAGGCCACCTCTTTGGGGGACAGGTGCTACAAAGGTCAAATACTCCCTCAGTAATAACATCATCATCAGATCTCACTTGGAGTGAAAGTCTCAGTATCCAAAAGGACCATGTCCAGAAAACTGCTGTTGAAGGATTTAGCTGTCACTGACTGGACCCAACAAAATGCCAATGGTGATAATTGGTTGACCTCTTTTTCTTTTTTCTTGGACACACTGCACGGCATATGGGATCTTAATTCCCGGACCCAGGATCAAACCCGTGCCCCCTGCATGGAAAGCATGGAGTCGTAACCACTGGACCACCAGGGAAGTCCTAACCTATTGAAAGACTCAGAGAGTCCTTGGCCTGGAGGAGATGAGCTCGCAATTTGAACTGTGGTGCTCGAGAAGACTCTTGAGAGTCCCTTGGACTGCAAGGAGATCAAACCAGTCAATCCTAAAGGAAATCAACCCTGAAGATTCATTGGAAGGACTGATGCTGAAGCTGAAGCTCCAATACTTTGGCCACCTGATGCGAAGAGCCAGCTCACTGGATAAGATCCTGATGCTGGAAAAGATAGAGGGCAGGAGAAGGGAGTGACAGAGGATGAGATGGTTGGATGGCATCACTGACTTGATGGACATGAGCTTGAACAAATTTCTGGGAGATGGTGAAGGACAGGGAAGCCTGGTGTGCTGCAGTCCATGGGGTCACAAAGAGTCAGACACAACTGAGCGACAGAACAACGAGGCTAATTTGGAGGAAGACAAAGAGTATGGCTGGTTCCCACAACCCCCGGAGAGAAGCACTCAGAGAACAAAGAGGACAGGATATTAAACGAGAGCTTTAGTCCCTGAAGGAAAAGGGAGTTAAGGCCGGACATGAGTACAAAAGGTTTCTTTCTGTTTTTTATAAACCTGTGTTCCCATTTGCCAGCTTGATATGTGTAAAGGCACAGCGGAGGGCATGACCCTAATGATAATATCAACCTTTAGACTGAAAGATGATGTATATACACATCAATATTTATCTCAGACCCTATGCATTTTTCATGCTTGCCAGTGAAAGAATATATAAAGCATTCTTTTTAAAGAAAACATATTGCACAATATTATATTCTCATGCAGGATTTTATGGCACATGAAATACATTATTTCATGCAGCAAAAGAAATAAAGTCAAGAATTGGCTGTAATGATTGAAGATGATAAAGAGAAAAGAAAATGGAAGGTAAGCAGGTGAATGTAAAGGGATTTATGAAAAAAAAAAGACCCTCAAAACAAAAAATGCCCACTTTAGCATATTGACATGATATGACACCAAATTATCAACTAAGCTCACCATACTTTTGAAATGAGTTTCTGGAGAATTTAAAATAAAAAAGAAATACCCCAAAGCATGTAAGGCATTCTTCATGTTCTTCTTACCTAGGAATGCTGCCATGTTCATAACTTGACTAAACACACAGCTTGCAGGAGGTTCATCACCTGCAATACTTGAAAAATATGAAATGTTTTATTATTTCTATAGTAAAATCTATGACTGTTTGTAATGGACTGAATGTCTATGTCTCCTCAAAATTCATATGTTGAAATCCTAACATCCCATGTGATGGTATTAGGAGGTGGGGCCTTTGGGAGGTGATTAAGTGATGAAAGTAGAGCCACAGTGAATGGGATTAGTGCCCTTATAAAAAGGCCCCAGAGAGCTCTCTAGTCCTCTTTCTGCCATGTGTGGACACAGTGAGAAGATAGCAGTCTAAAACCCAGAAGAGGGTTCTCATCAGAACCTGACCATGCTGGCACCCTGATCTTGGACTTTCAGTCTGCAGAGATGTGAGAAATAAATTTCTGATGTTTGTAAGCCACCCAGTCTAGGATACTTTGTCCTAAGAGTCAGAACTAATACACCCTGCTAACGTTGCCTAAGATACAGCAGATCAGAAGAGAATTATCAAGTTACCTTATATATGGTGCATGCTTCACGCCAGGTTTCCTGGATGACAGAAAAAACCCAGAAGCTCAGGTTAATGCATGGTCATTTTTGCATAGTTTAACTTTACCAGTGGCAAAGTTCTGCTAAATCTACTGATGAACAAAGCGTTACCCAGAGATAAACTTTACCTTTCAGCTGAATTTAATGGGAAAATTTTGTCATCTTCCACAGCTATAAAGTATCTATGAAGAAAAAACAATAAAATTTATAAAACAAAGAAATTTTAAAAAAAGAATTATCTTTTTCCCAATTTACTGGACTAACCACATTAAATCATATTTGCTTGTTTAACAGTATAAGGACGTCCTTATACTCAATGATAAACAAGCAAATGTTTGAATATACATATGTATGTGTGCTCAGTTGAGTCTGACTCTTTGTGACTCCATGGACTGGAGTCTGCCAGGCTCCTCTGTCCATGAAATTTTCCAGGCACGAATACTGGAGAGGGTTGCCATTTCCTTCTCTAGGGAATCGCCTCGACTCAGGGATTGAACCCTCATTTCTTGAGTCTTCTGCATTGGCAGGCAGATTTTTTTACCACTGCATCACCTGGGAAGCCCGAATCTGTAGCATGTTAGTGTCAAATTAGCAAATCTTGCAAATAATGAGTCCATGTCACCAGTATTCAATATTTGCTTTGCATAATTTATTACTCATACTTATTATTTACTTTGGGGGATAGAATAAAGAAAGGGAGATGGGGACTTCAGCAAGGTTGAGTTAGTAAATGTTATTTTAAAGTATTTACAAATACATTCACAAGAATATGACATGTACAGTTGTCCATCTGTATTTGCAGGGGACTGGTTCCAGGATAAGCAGTGGATACCAGAATCTGTGGATTCTCACATCCAATAGTCAGCTCCACATCCTCAAACTCAACCAACTGTGGACCACATAGTACTGTAGTATTTATTGGAAAAAAAAAATCCACGTATAAGTGGACCCTCACAGTTGGTCAAGGGTCAACTGTACTCTCCTCACGTCCTCCTGTATACTTTCATTTCTAAGTTATTGATGATACCTAATACAATAGTTGTAAAGATAAAGTAAAATGCTATATAAGTAGTTGCCAGTGAGCAGCAAATTCAAGTTTTGCTTTTTGGAACTTTCTGGAATTTTTTTTCCCTGAATATTTTTGATTAGGAGTTGGTTGACTCTGAGGGTATGGAGCCTGCAGACAGAAAAAAGGGGGACTGTGCTATCAAGACTTTGCTTTTTTATCTACATTACACCTGAATCCTTAAATAAGAGAATACTCACACTATCCACAATCCAGCAGATGTAAACAAGGTAAAAACAAGAGGTAAAAACATCCATACACTGCATTTCTTCCCATCCATGCCTGATGCCTGTACCCCTGAAATAAAATGAACAGGTGTTAGTACCTAAGGCAAAACTTGGTCTCACCCTTTCAAGATGGAAAGGAAGCTTACTTGAATGAAAAAAAAAAGCATATTTTATGAAACAAAGACTCAAATGAGTATCATTACTGTCAACTACACAGGTAGGAAATCCCTTGAACAAGTAACATGTTAGACTGTTTTCTATGATTACCTTAAATATTCCAGAATTTTATTGAGAATTGATGGAAAATTTCTTCTAAAGACCTGCATCCTTATGCAAGCATCAGTGTATTTAAGAAAGGACCAAAGAGTTTAGGTTAGTTTCAGGAGAAAATCTAGATAACCAAAGGCATACAACCTACTTTTCAGTTCAGTTCAGTCACTCAGTCGTGTCTGATTTTTTGTGACCCCATGAACCACAGCACACCAGGCCTCCCTGTCCATCACCAACTCCTGGAGTCCACCCAAACCCATGTCCATTTAGTTGGTGATGCCATCCAACCATCTCATCTTCTGTCATCCCCTTCTCCTCCTGCCCTCAATCTTTCCCAGCATCAGGGTCTTTCCCAGTGAGTCGGCTCTTTGCATGAGGTGGCCAGAGTATTGGAGTTTCAGCTTCAACATTAGTTCTTCCAATGAACACCCAGGACTGATCTCCTTTAGGGTGGACTGGTTAGATCTCCTTGCAGTCCAAGGGACTCTCAAGAGTCTTCTCCAACACCACAGTTCAAAAGCATCAATTCTTCGGCACTCAGCTTTCTTTATAGTCCAACTCTCACATCCATACATGACCACTGGAAAAACCATAGCCTTGACTAGACGGACCTTTGTTAGCAAAGTAATGTCTCTGCTTTTTAATGTGCTGTCTAGGTTGGTCATAACTTTCCTTTCAAGGAGTAAGCATCTTTTAATTTCATGGCTGGAATCAACATCTGCAGTGATTTTGGAGCTCAGAAAAATAAAGTCAGCCACTATTTCTACTGTTTCCCCATCTATTTCCCATGAAGTGATGGGACTGGATGCCATGATCTTAGTTTTCTGAATGTTGAGCTTTAAGCCAACTTTTTCACTCTCCTCTTTCACTTTCATCTTTTTCACAACCTACTTTTAGTGCTATTAATATTATTTAACATAGTTTTCTTTTTAAAAGTGTTTATGTATTTATTTGGCTGTGCTGGGTCTTGGTTGTGGCATGTATGATCTTTGATCTTCCTTGCAGCATGTGGGATCTTTAGTTGAGTTATGCAAACACTTAGCTGCAGAAGGTGGGATCGAGTTCCCTGAGCAGGAATTGAACCCTGGCCCTCTGCATGGAGAACGTGGGGTCTTAACCACTGGATGACCAGGGAAGTCCCTAACATAATTTTCTAGTAATATGACATTTTGAAACTATCTACATTCATCATATTTTTATTTATTTATTGGCTGCATGGCATGTGGGATCTTAGTTCCCTGACCAGGGATCAAACCCATGCCCCCTGCATCAGAAGTGCAGAGTCTCAACCACAGAACCACCAGTAAGTCCTAGTACTATTATTAACATTTATGGATTTATAGATCTATGGACCTGGCATGTACATATGTCTATAGCTTGGCAGACAAGAGTGTGAGAAACAAATGGTTACTAAACAAATTAGCAGCACAGAAAGTGCTTTGCAAATCTGGACTTTCCTCATGACATGTTATTGAGCAACCATCTCAGAAGACTCTGAAGATGAATGCTCTAGAAAACAATGTGTTGTGGATAACTTTAAATTTGCTTCAACCAACACAATGAAAAAGAATACAGATGTCAGGCATTTTGGATATTGTATTTTAAAGGAAAAATATGTGAACAAAAAATTCTCCACAAAAATGACATGAAAACCAGAAGCTTCAGATATATCTGTGAAAAGTTATTGGTACAGAACAGAAAGAAGTAACTAATTATCAGTTTCCTCCTTTGCCCAAAGCTATCAGACGAAATTGATTTGAGACACTGGATGCCAACAATCCTTAAGGCAAAAAAGAAAGCTTGTTCCAAGAAACGAAAATGTCCTAAGTGACCTCCACAGGTGACCTGACAAACAGGATAATGTGATTAAATTCATCTCTAACAGTGGCTATTATTTTTGTTTGGCAAGGAAGGAGATGTTCACAGGGAGCTAAAAGCTCTGAATGCAGGTCTCTTGTTTGATTTGAACTAGTAGAGGGTAATGGAAATTTCAACAACCATCATCTTGCCTGCTTTAGCAACACTGTATAGAAAACATGATGACAACTAAAAGTCTCATGGCCCAGTAGTACGAGTGGATGGCTCAGACAGTAAGGAATCTGCCTGCAATGCGGGAGACCCAGGTTCGATCCCTGGGTTGGGAAAATCCCCTGGAGAAGGGAATGCTACCCACTCTAGTATTCTTGCCTGGGAATTCCCAAGGACAGAGGAGCCTGGCTGGCTACAGTCCACGGGGTTGCAAAGGGTCGGACACGACTAAGCGACTAACATTTTCACAAAGAAATATCACTGCTCATTATTAATATTTCAGGTTTTATAATTAACCACAAAAAGTTACCTACTGGGTTTGAACCAGCGCTGCCACATTTCTGATACTTCCATGATACCTACTTTCTTTTTTTTTTTTTAATTTTTATTTATTTATTTATTTTTTTATATATTTTACCTACTTTCATGTGCTGAGATTCCCTGGCTCGTCCGAGTGTTGAAAACAGAGAGAGAACACAGACTTCCCTTCCAGGCTGCTAACCTGCAAGGATTCAGGAAGATCTTAGTTGTCAGAACTGACCTACCTGATTAGGTACGTCTTTCACGCTAAGGCACAGACAACTGGACCTAATAATGTGTCACTGAACAATCATGCTGTTGTCTAAACATCTATCTGAGTAGGGGTGTTAAATAAATTACAGAATCTAGAAGCTGAAACACATTAGAGCCACTTTCAATCAATTTAAGTCAATCGAATCCAATCCAAACCAGTTCATAACTATTGACAACCTACTTGTGACAGGTACTATAGCGGGTGGTGGAAATACTCTAATGATACAACTATTTATTGGTAATAGTCTGTGTAATATATAAAAGCTGCTCTATGAGCCAGTGGTACATAGCTATCCAGTTAACATAATATGGAAAATGATGAGCATTTTAAGCATTCACAATACAGTTTTTCAGTATCCATTCATTAATTTATGTACAGAATATTGTGGGCTCATAATAAAGCTACAAATAATGCTAACAAAAATAATTCCACCAGTACCCAAAATGCAGAGGGAGTACAGAAAATAAGGACGTTGATTGAGCATGTAAACCAATTTTTCTGGATCTGGCCCTGAAATAGGGTGCTCTGACAGGATAAGTAGAACTGAAATGGTTATACCAGAGTAACAGGTAGGAGACCTAGTTCTCAACCTTAGCTTTGCCAATAACTGACGCTGTAAGCCTGGGAGTTACTTAAATCAGTAACACCATTTTTCCATCTTGAAGACTGATTTCTGAGGCCCCTTAGGGTGGTGGAATACCTTGGAAGTTAAGTTCAGTATATTTTTACAGTAACAGAATTCTTCAGTACATCCAGAATTATCAGCCATAGAAGAACTCATATCTATTAACCATTTTTAAAATAGACTGATGACAAAATCACAGTGTCAACTGATTCATGTACAGTGAGAAACACAACTGCCAAAAGGACAAATACTCACACTGGATCCCCTTTTAGGAACATCTATATGAGAAATCAAACTTGGAAGTAAGAAAGAAGAGTGAATAGAGTTAATGAGGTGATTCTAGGACTATGGCATTAAGCACAATAGCTTTGCGTGCTCACTGCCTTTCAATAGAGGCAGTGTGGTGGACAGGAAATGGTGTGGCCAGGCAGAGGACTGAAGCCCAGTTCTGCCATTGGTAGCTGTGTGATCTCTGGCAAGTTTTTTAGTCTCTCTCTCTTTTAAATTTGAGGCACATAGGACCTCAGTTTTCCCAACCAGGGATCGAACTCGTGCCCACTGCATTGGAAAGTGAAGTTTTAACCACTGGACCACCAGGGAAGTCCTAAGTTACTTCATCTCTTCAGCCTTAGTTTCATTATGGAGGTAACTATTTTGTAGGGTTGTTCAGAGGATTAATGACAAGGCAGGTAAACTACCTCATACATAATGCATGTTCTGTAAGTGGCATCTCTGCCAACTCGAACTGCCAAGCAGGCTAATACTCCTATAAGGACAAGGGCAGGGATGAGGACAGGTTAATGCTTTCTGCTCTGGGCTCATGCTTTTCTAGAACGATACAGACACCCTTCCTGGTAGTAATAGTTTCTTTCTTTGGAGATGACTCTCCAAAAAATTAATTAATACCTTTTTCTTGCACATACACTGAAGGCCCACCTTTCTAAGTATCTACTCTTTGGTTATCTTTATGTATTTGTTGCTTTTCTTAGTTTGTTTTGGAAGCATTTAATGTGGCTAATGGCTACTCTCTTAAACTGTTCTATTTTTACTAGCTTAATTCTCACAGGAAAACCTTATGTTCAAATTATGGAAAAACCAGACTGTATCCTTTGTCTAAGGAGAAATGAAAATTTCCCTTTCTTAACCAAAGAGATGCCTTGGGAGGTGATAAGAATAAGTTTATGGATAATTGTTTTGTTAGCTTCTAACGGAACTACTCATAATCTTTACTTTGGTTATGTTTTTTGTTTGTTTTAGAAAATTCCAAGTTCACGGGCAGTTGTAAGAAAGAAAAGAGTGATCCTGTATATCCTTCACTCTATATCCCCGTCCTGTATAACCACAGAACAATATCAACACCAAGATACTGACACTGATACAATGCTTTCACTTTATTCAGATTACATGAGCTTTACATGCTCTCCTTTCTGTGTATGTGTATTTTGTTGTTCAGTCGCTCAGTCGTGACTGACTCTTTGTGACCTCATGGACTGCAGCATGACAGGCTTCCCTGTCCTTCACCATCTCCCGGAGTTTGCTCAAACTCATGTCCATTGAGTCGGTGATGCCATCCAACCATCTCTTCTTTTGTCATCCCCTTCTCCTCCTGCCTTCATTCCTTCCCAGCATCAGGGTCTTTTCCAATGAGTTGGCTCTTCACATCAGGTGGCCAAAGTATTGGAGCTTCAGCTACAGCATCAGTCCTTCCAATGAATATTTAGGGTTTATTTCTTTTAGGATTGACTGGTTTGATCTCATTTCTGTCCAAGGGATGCTCAAGAGTCTTCTCCAGCACCACAGTCCAAAAGCATCAGTTCTTTAGCACTCAGCCTTCTTTATGGCCCAGCTCTCACATCCATACATGACTACTGGAAAAACCATAGCTTTGACTAGACGGACCTTTGTCAGCAAAGTGATGTCTCTGCTTTTTAATACACTGCCAAGGTTTGTCACAGCTTTTCTTCCAAGGAGCATACGTCTTTTAATTTCTTGGCTGTAGTCACCATCTGCAGTGATTTTGGAGACCCCCAAAAATAAAGTCTCTCACTGTTTTCACTTTTTCCCAATCTATTTGCCATGAAGTGATAGGACCATATGCCTTGATCTTAGTTTTTTGAATATTGAGTGTTAAGCCAGCTTTTTCATTATGTGTATTTAATTTACGCAATTTTACATGTGTAGGTTCATATACCACTACAGTCAAGGCACAGGACAGACAGTTCCCGTCACCTCAAAGATACCTAGGGCCACCCTTCTATAACCACACCCACTTCTCTCCCTCTCATCCTCCTTAATGATCTCTGGCACTCATTATTCTGTTCTCCAATTCTCGAATTTTATAATTTCAAGAACATTATACAAATGGGATCATGTAGTATGGAACCTTTAGGATTGACTTTTTTAAAACTCAGCATAATTCCCTGGAGACCATCTAAGATTTGTATTGATCAATAGTTTGGTACCTTTAATATTGGGTAGTATTCCATGGTATGGATGAACCAAGTGTGTTTATTCACCCCTTACGAGATATCTGGCTTATTTCAAGTTTTTGGCCATTGCAAATCAAGAAGCTATGAACATTAGTTTATAGGTGTTTGTGCAAACATAATTTTTTATTTCTCTGGAATAAACACCCATAATTGCAATTGCTGGGTCATTTGATAATACATGTCTAGTCTTTTTTTTTTTTTTAACTCAGTCTCCATAGAGACTGTCAAAAATTGCCATTGCAGACTATATTTCAAGTCATCATGGTGGGGTATTGGGAAAAGTTTTCAATTAGCAATAATCACAGCTTGGATAAACCTCATTGCCTACAAAACTGCCACTGTGCAAAGCTAAGCGTTTAGTTCTTTCTTAAAAATAAGATATTTATGTTAATTTTATTTTTGGTTGTGCTGGGTTTTCTGTTTCTATGCTCAGGCTTTTCTCTAGTTATAGCGAATGAGGGCTACTCTCTAGTTGTGGTGCGGTGGCTTGTCTTGTTTCAGAGAACAGGATCTAGGCACATGAGCTTCAGTAGTTGCAGAACACAGGCTCCAGAGCACGCGCTCTGTAGCTGCGGTGCACGGGCTTAGTTGCTCTGCGGCATATGGGATCTTCCCAGACCAGGGATAGAACCTGTGTCCCCGGCATTGGCAGGCAGACTTTTATTCACTGTATTACCAAGGAAGTGCTACATGTTTAGTTTTTAAGGACTTCGTCAAACTGTTTCCAGAGCAGCTGTTCCATTTTATATTCTTACCAACAATGTATGATTGATCCAGGGTCTTCATATCATTATCAGTACTGGTGATATCACTATCTGGTGTTACCATTAAATAATTGGTGTTAGCCAGTGCGGTCACTATTTTTTATGTTAGCCATTCTGATAGTTATATATTTGATATCTCACTGTAGTTTTAATTTGCATTTCCCTGGTGCTAGTGATGTTGAATATCTTTTCCTGTGCTTGTTTGCCATCTGTATGCCCTCTTCAGTGAAATGTCTTTTCTTTTTACCCATTTTCAATTTGAATTTCTCTTTTTAACAGTTGAGAATAAAAAAAAAACAGTTTGAGAGTTCTTCATATATTCTGGATACTAATCTTTTTTGGGAGGATACCTGGTTTGGAAATCTTCAAGCCTGTAGCATCTCCGTTCTCTTAAACAAAGTCTTTTATTAAAGAATTATTTTAAGTTTTTTTATGTATATATGGTGAAATATACATAACACTATTTTTTTTTTACCATTTTAATCATTATAAGTGAATGATTCAATGGCAAAGTACCCTAATATCATTATGTAACCATCACCACTATTCATCTCCAGAACTTTTTAAGTACCTTCATATTGTTATGTAGCTCTCACCACTCTTCATCACCACAATTTTTTCATCTTCCAAAACTGGAACTATATACCTATTAAACAATAACCCTCTTTTCTCCTGCCCCAGCCCCTGGTACCCACCATTGTACTTTCTATTTCTATGATTTTTACTAGTCTAGCTACCTCATGTGAGTGGAATCATACAATATTCGTCCTTTTGTGTCTGGCTTATTTCATTTAATATAAAGTCCTTAACGTTCATCCCTGATGTGGTGTGTATCAGAGCTTCATTTTTTTTTTAAGGCTGAATAACACACCATTGGATGTATATATATACACCATATTTTGTTTACCCATTCATCTATCAATGGACATGTGGGTTGTTTCCAGTTTTTGGGTACTTTGAATAATGCTGCTATAAAATATATATTACATATAAACAAAATCATGTCCCTGTTTTCAATTCTTTAGGGTATATACCTAGGAATGAAATTGGTCACATGATAATTCTACGTTTAATTTTTTGAGGACCACTCGTGACAGCCACACCATTTTACATCCACACCAGTGATAAACAAGAGTTCCAACTTCTCCATATCCTCACCAACCCTGGCTATTTTTTGGTTTCTTGATGGTAGCCATCCTAATGGGTGTGAAGTGGTATCTAATTGTGGGTTTGATTTGCATTGCCCTATGATTAGTGATGTTGAGCATCTTTTCATTTGCTTACTGGCCATTTATATCTCTTCTTTGGAGAAATGTCTATTCATGTCTTCTGCACGTTTATAATTTTTTTTTTAATTGTTGAATTGTAGGCTGCTGCTGCTAAGTCACTTCAGTTATGTCCGACCCTGTGTGACCCCATAGATGGCAGCCCAACAGGCTTCTCCATCCCTGGAGTTCTTTATATATTCTAAATATTAATCCTTATCAGATATATGACTTACAAAATTTCCTCCCATCATATGAGTTGCCTTTTCACTTTACTGATAGTGACCTTTGATGCACAGAAGTTCTAAATTTTCATAAAGTCCAGTTTATCTATTTTGTTGTTTTTGTTGCCTGTAGTTTTGGTGTTCCATCCAAGAATCCACTGTCAAATCCAGTGTCATGAGACCTTCTCCTTATGCTTTATTCTAAATGTTTTATAGTTTTATCTCTGCCTATTTCAGAGATATCTTGATTCAATTTCTGTATATGGTGCAAGGTAACCATCTTTTTTTGCATGTAAATATCCAGGACCATGTATTTAAAAGAAAGTCTTTTTCAATTTTGATAAATTCTAACTTACCAAGTTTTCCTTGTGTGGATCATCATTCTGATGTCAAGCTTAAGAACTCTCTGTTTAGCGCTTAATAGTGAAGATCTCCTCCTGTAGTTTTTTCTAAAAGATGTACAGTTTTAGGTTGAAATCTGTGATCTGGTTTTGTCTTTTAAACTATAGATCTTTACCGTCTTATTCAATTGAATTAGACCCCCAAAATCACTTTGACAGGAGTCAGGAAATAGGTGATGAGCTAAATCAGTCTTCTGACCTAGTAATATGTTGTAAAGAAGATTCTTACAATGAAGAACATCTACTTCAGCCATAAGAAACCCTACCATGACTAGGTTCTTTGGCAGCTGACGAGTATCAGCTTAAGGACAACAGTGAGGTGTGTGTGTGTAGACAGCAGAAGCTGCCTTCCTTCCTTCACCTCCCTAGCCACATTTGAGTTACCCTGGAGCCCAGATCAAAGTAAAAAGCTCTTTTAGGACCAGCTTTGGTTTTGTGATGTCTCAGATGGTGAAGAATCTGCCTGCAATGCTGGAGATTTGGGTTCAGTTGCTGGGTGGGGAAGATCCCCTGGAGAAGGAAATGGCTACCCACTCTAGTATCCTTGCCTGGAGAATTCCACGGACAGAGGAACCTGGCTACTACAGTTCACGGGATCACAAAGAGTAGAATGGAACTGAGCAACTAACACTTTCTGGTTTTGTTAATCTGCCAATGCCCCATCTCACATATCTTGATCCTTTTACTTCTTTCTCTTTCCCTAGTAAGAGAACAACAGTGGTAACTGAATAACTATGTAGTTGTTCAGTCACTAAGTCCTGTCTGACTCTTTGTGACCCCATGGACTGTAGCACACCAGGCTCCTCTGTCCTCCACCATCTCCTGCAGTTTGCTCAAACGCATGTCCGTTGAGTTGGTGATTCTATCTAACCATCTCACCCTCTGCCGGCCCCTTCAATCTTTCTCAGCATCAGGATCTTTTCCAGTGAGTTGGCTCTTCACATCAGGTGGCCAAAGTATTGGAGTTTCAGCCTCAGCCTCAGTCCTTCCAATAAATATTCAGGATTCATTTCCTTTAGGATTGCTGGGTTTGATATCCTTGCAGTCCAAGGAACCCTCAAGAATCGTCTCCAGCATCACAATTTGAAAGCATCAATCCTTCCTTGGTGCTCAGTGTTTCTTTATGGTCCAGTCCTCACATCCTTGACTATATGGACCTTTGTCAGCAAAGTGACGCCTCTGCTTTTTAATTCACTGTCTAGGTTTGTCACAGCTTTCCTTATAAGGAGCAAGCGTCTTTAAATTTCATGGCTGCGGTCACAGTCTGCAGTGATTTTGGAGCCCAAGAAAAGAAAATCTGTCACTTTTCCCACTTTTTCCCCTTCTATTTGCCGTGAAGTGATGGGACCAGATGCCATGATCTTAGTTTTTTTAATGTTGAGTTTCAAGCCAGCCTTTTCTCTTGCCTCTTTCACCCAGATCAAGAGGTTCTTTAGTTCCTCTTCACTTTCTGCCATTAGAGTGGTATTACCTGCATATCTAAGATTGTTGATATTTCTCCCAGTAATTTTGATTCCAGTTTGTGACTCATCCAGCCCAGGATTTCACATGATGTACTCTGCATAGAAGTTAAATAAGCAGGGTGACAACATACAGCCTTGTCGTACTCCTTTCCCAATTTTGAACCAGTCAGTTGTTCCATGTCCAGTTCTGATTGTTGCTTCATAGTCCATGGGGTGCAAAGAGTCAGACACGACTGAGTGATTAAGCACAAGATACCCACAAACAAGTTTCTCAGGAGGCAGGTAAGGTGGTCTGGTATTCCCATTTCTTTTAAGAATTTTCCGCAGTTTGTTGTAACCCACACAGTCAAAGGCTTTAGCATAGTCAGTGAAGCAGAAATAGCCATTTTTATGGAACACCCTTGCTTTCTCCATGAGCCAATGAATGTTGGCAATTTGATCTCTGGTTCCTCTGCCTCTTTGAAACCAGCTTGCACATCTGGAAGTTCTCAGTTCACATACTGTGAAGCCTAGCTTGAAGGACTTTGAGCATAACCTTACTAACATGTGAAATTAGCACAACTGTTTGGTAGTTTGAACACGCTTTGGCATTGCCCTTTTTTCGGATTGGAATGAAACTGACTTTTTCCAGTCTTGTGGCCACTGCTGAGTTTTCCAAATTTGCTGACATATTGAGTGCAGCACTTCAACAGGATCATCTTTTAGGATTTGAAATAGCTCAGCTGGAATTCCGTCACCTCCACTAGCTTTGTTTGTAGTAATGCTTCCTAAGGCCCACTTGCCCTCACACTCTCGGATGTCTAGCTCTAGGTGAGTGACCACACCACTGTGGTCATCCAGGTCATTAAGACCTTTTTTGTTTAGTTCTTCTGTGTATTCTTGCCACTTTTCAATCTCTTCTGCTTCTGTTAGGTCCTTACTGTTTCTGTCCTTTGTTATGCCCATTCTTGTAAGAAATGTTCTCTTGATAACTCCAATTTTCTTGAAGAGATATCTAGTCTCTCCCATTCTATATTTTCCCTCTATTTCTTTTCATTGTTCATTTAAGAAGGCCTTCTTACCTCTCCTTGCTATTCTTTGGGAACTCTGCATTCAGATGGATGTATCTTTCCTTTTCTCCTTTGCCTTTCGCTTCCCTTCTTTCCTCAGCTATTTGTAAAGCCTCCTCAGACAACGATTTTGCCTTCTTGCATTTCTTTTTCTTTGGGATGGTTTTGGTCACTGTCTCCTGTACAGTGTTACAAACCTCCTGTCGTAACAGGAGGTAGCTGTTATACCTATAGTGCCTGTCAGTAGTCCTTCAGGCACTCTATCTGTGAGATCTAATCCCTTGAATCTATTTGTCACCTCCACTCTATAATCATAAAGGACTGTGTTATATACACCCAAAGAATGAGACTCTGTTATATATACTTTTCTTGTCCAAAATAACCTATCTGTCTTTCCTTAGCCCGTACCTAGCTGATAATGTGACCAAAAGAACCTGCAATAGAAAAAACACTGATATGCTCTGTTCTTTCTGTGCTGGAATAGGGTTCCTGGAGGTGCCCAGAGATGAAGATTTGATTTCTTTAAAAATATATTTCTTTATTTATTTGGCTGCACCAGGTCTTAGTTGTGGCACATGGGATCTTTAGCTGTGGCATGTGGGATCTAGTTCCCTGACCAGGGATGGAACCAGGGCCCCCTGCACTGGGAGCGCAGAGTCTTAGCCATTGGACCACCAGGGAAGTTCCTGGTTTCGTTTTATAAGCTGTTCTGACTTGATAAGTTCAGATATTGAGTGCAAGTACCTCTAAAAGAAAAAAAAAATGAATTCAGTTCAGTTCATTTCAGTCGCTCAGTCGTGTCTGACTCTTTGTGACTCCATGGACTGCAGCACGCCAGGTCTCCCTGTCCATCACCAACTCCTGGAGTTTACTCAAACGCATGTCCATTGAGTCGGTGATGCCATCCAACCATCTCATCCTCTGTCATCCCCTTCTCCTCCTGCTTTCAGTCTTTCCCAGCATCAGGGTCTTTTCAAATGAGTCAGTTCTTCGCATCAGGTGGCCAAAGTATTTGGAGTTTCAGCTTCAACACCAATCCTTCCAATGAACACCCAGGACTGATCTCCTTTA
Source organism: Dama dama (assembly GCF_033118175.1). NCBI lineage: Eukaryota > Metazoa > Chordata > Mammalia > Artiodactyla > Cervidae > Dama > Dama dama. The sequence goes on along the minus strand of NC_083686.1, from coordinate 19,410,817 downwards.
GGATGGACTGGTTGGATCTCCTTGCTGTCCAAGGGACTCTCAAGAGTCTTCTCCAACACCACAGTTCAAAAGCATCAATTCTTTGGTCTATTCAGTTAACTCTCTTCACTCCCTCAGTGTTACCTGAGAGGTGGTTCTCTTTATCTCATCCTTCCTGACACCATTAAAATAAACTGGCCCAATGCTTCCAGTCACACTAGCAAGTGTCACACAAAGTTTACTTATATTTCCTAGGGAGGACAAGTTCCACTCTTTCCCTGAGTTGTATCAATGTGGTACCTACCAGCTAGGAGGCCACATTTTTCTTTGCCTTCTTAAAGATAAGAGGGGAAGAAGGAAGGACTATGCCATATTCCTAAGATAGCTTTCTCCTTGCATTCTTAATTATGCTTCTATTTAATGTAATATTTACTCCATCAATATTAATCTTCCGATAATATCTCACAGGAAAAAACAGGATAATTGCTCCTGTATCCAAAATAGTAAACTATATCTGGAACAATCTCACCCAATACATTTCTGAAAAAAGGGAGAAAAGAGCCAGAATTGCACAAACCTTCTCAAAAGGGTTCTGGCATTTAGACTCGGGTGGGAAGATTCTCCTCCAAATGGTGTCATTTATCCAAATGATTTGCAAAGCTGTTATCCAGACGGTCAAATCCTCGTGGCGTGCCAGTAATGCTAATCCTCTGGACATTTCTATTGGGTGTTTGTTTCTTTCAGTAAATAGCAATCCCTCAAGTCTGAGGCTTCCCCGGTGGCTCAGGCAGTAAAGAATCTGCCTGCAATGTGGGAGACCTGGGTTTGATCCCTGGGTTGGGAAGATCCCAGGAGAAGAGGATGGCTACCCACTCCAGTATTCTTGCCTGGTGAATTCCATGGACAAAGGAGCCTGGTGGGCTGCAGCCAGAGGGGTTGCAAAGATTCAGACACGACTCAGCAACTAGCAGTCTTCACTGTCTTTCATGGAGTCTCTGGTAGGGACCATCAAACACTTGGAGTCAGAGGCTGAACACTTCAATCTGCTCCCTGATTCCCTGAAGCTCTCCTTCTTCCTCAGAGGAAAAAATGAACTCTGTCAAAGGTCTGCAGTGGCTCTGCCATTGCCACTTTTATTCCCCTGTAAATCTTCTAGCTCTTTAAAAAATCTTTTGGCTGTGCCATGGCATGCAGGATACAGGATCTTAGTCCCCTGCGTATGTGCTCAGTCATGTCCAACTCTGCGTCCCAGTGGACTGTAGCCCGCCAGGCTCCTCTGTCCGTGGGATTTTTCCAGGCAAGAATACTGGAGTGGGTTGCCATTTCCTCCTCCAGGGGATCTTCCCCACCCACGGATTGAATCCATGTCTCCTGAGTTTCCTGAATTGGCAGGCAGATTCTTTACTGCGGAGCCACCTGGGAGGCCCTCTTAATTCCCTGGAAGTGAAGTGAAAGTGAAAGTGAAGTCACTCAGTTGTGTCCAACTCTTCGCGACCCTGTGGATTGTAGCCTATCGGGCTCCTCCGTCCATGGGATTCTCCAGGCAAGAATACTGGAGTGGGTTACCATTTCCTTCTCCAGGGGATCTTCCCGACCCAGGGATCGAGCCCGGGTCTGATCAGGAATCAAACCCTTCCCCCCTGCATTGGCAGCGCAGAGTCTTAATCACTGGACCTCCGTGGAAGTCCTAAGTCTTCCAGCTTTAATGCTCAAGAGAACATCTGGCCATTTGAAAATTTACAGTCTCATGGAAGCAAACAAAGTGTTACCTTAAGCCCAAATTAGCTTGGCACCCAAGCCTCCAACTACGTGAACATGATCTGAAGAGGGGGTCTTGAAAATGGTCATATATTCATATTTTTCATCATCAAATTCCAAACAGATGGCTCATACAGTATTATCTAATGAAGTTTCTCAAGTCAAAGAAGATAGTGTACTGTTACTATGATAACCCTTGAATTCAAGCCTTCTGCTCTTACAAGTGGTGGTAAAACTCCTCCAAGCCAGAATGGGAAAAGTAAAGCCCACTGGATCATCTTCATTTATGGATTTTATAATTTTACTTAATGAGAAACTACTTATGACAGTAAAATGTCTCAAAAGTTAAGATAATATCTTCTGGAGCTGGAAACAATTTTCTTGTTATGAATTAGAAGGATTTTATAAAATGGAGATTAGTGGAGAGATGCTGTTATATAATTCATGGATTCAGGAGCCAGATTACCAGGGCTTAGAATCCCAGCTCTGCCACTTATTACAGTGGTTGTGTGACTTCAGTTGTTCAGTCCCCTGTGTCCCAGTTTCTTCATCAGTAAAGTGGGTACAATAATGGTACCCACTTCATCAGGTTTTTATGAGGATTGAAAATATGTCTAAAGCTCTGATAGCAGTGTCTAGCATTTGATGTCTTTTCAATGTCTTAACTACAAGCTACTGCAAGTGATGTTTGGGATCTTCAGTTATCTTTTTTTTTTTTTTTTAATTTTGTAATTTATTGGGAAGTAAGCTCTCTGCCAAAGCAATTTTTCATTCTACTCTTAGGGCCAGCTGGCATGAAGCAAGAAAGATTAACAAGTCACCACTAATGACCAGGATTGTCACAGTGTCTATGAACCAAGTGCATCCTTGATTTTTTTTTTAACCTTCAGGGAATCTTGAGTTATTTTTCACATGTGTCACAGACAAATGTGGGGGGTTTGTGTTATTTTGTAATTCATTTACAATTTTAAATTGTAATGACAAGGACTATTTGTTTTGTTTTGTCCTTAAAATGTTTACAGAGTCTCAGATATAAGCCAGCATAGAGAGACATCTGCAAAACAACAAACTCAATATGCTGGTGGTTAAAATTCTGCTTTCAGTATTCTAAATCTGGGAAAGCATGATAGCTTGAGTGACCTGGTGTCACCCTAAAAATACATGACTTCCTCTAATCATAGAGATATAAACAATACTATTCAGGCTATGAGGTCAATTTCCAAAATAATTTCCCTGAGCACTGGAAAGAAACAATGTATTAGTTAAAAAGGGAAATCTGTGAAATATTACCATCTCTAAAAGAATAGGATAATTTCGACATAGAACCAATGGTGATTGTTTTTTTCCCCAATGTACTCTTGATTTCTAAAATCAATCACGTTGGGACTACCCTGGTGGTCCAGTGGGTAAGATTCCAAGATCCCAATGTGGGGGGCCCGGGTTTGTCACCTGGTTGGGGGACTAGATCTTGCAAGCTGTGACTACGACTCTGCATGCCACAGTGAAGATCCCACAAGCTGCAATGAAGACCCAGTGCAGCCTAAATAAATATTAACAAAGAAATATTTTAAAATATAGTCAATCACTTTCATTCAATTGACAGATGACTTATAGGAATCCTTTCATGTCTGTGGCCCAAATGATTCTTTTTCTCAGAAATAGATGGAACATACTGACCTCACATCATTCACAGAATAATCCCAGAAGGAAGTCTCTTCCAGTATTTCAGTTCAACAATATCCTCTTAGATTTTCTATGCCAAGATCCTCCTTAGAGTCCATTTATATCTTCAATAATATTAAAAATATTCCCCATGTGTGACAGATACAATTGCTAACCCAACAGTCATTTCTCTGCTTTGTTGTAGCTAACAGAATCTAGTTCTACTCAGGACAGCAATATGTTCAACCCAAGGGTATAAGTCATGACCAGTCTAAGCCCATCATAGATATCTCATTTTCCTTAGACAAATATATTTCTAGATTCCCTTGCACCTAGCCAATGAGATGCAAATGGGAAGGATTTGCATCCCTGATAATGGAAAGTCTCTTCCCTGCCCACTCTCCTCCTTTCCCACTTGGGATGCTGTTGTGATACCTAGTGCTATGGCATCCATCATGTAACCATGAGACCACAGATACAAAGAGCCACAGCCAACATACTGAGGATGGCAGAGTAGCAGATGGAAGGAACTGATTCCTTGATAGTACCATTGAGACACTGCACTAAATTCTAGCCATTTCCAGCTTCCAAATTTTTTGTAATGTGAACCAATGAAGTCTCTATTGTTTTATTCCCATAGGTTGGTATTGCATCAAAATCTACCCTCCCTTCTTTCATTATAGCTAGGCAAGTAGCCAAGACATGGAAACAACCTATATGTCCATTGACAGACAAATAGATAAAGATGTGGTACACAGATATCATGGAATATTACTCAGTCATAAAAAGAATGAACTAAGGCCATTTGTAGCCATACAGATGGACCCAGAGATTACCATACTAAGTGAAGTAAGCCAGACAAAGACAAATATCATAGGATATCACTTATATGTGGAATCTAAAAAAAGAGATGCAAGTGAACTTATTTACAAAACATAAAGAGACTCACAGATATAGAAAACAAACTTACGGTCATCAAAGGTGGATGGGGGAGGGATGAATTAGGAGACTGCGGTTAACACATACATGCTACTATATGTAAAATAGATAAATTACAAGGTCCTACTGTATAGCACAAGAAATTATATTCAATATTTTGTAATAACTGAATCACTTTCAGGTGCTGTACATCTGAAATTGACATGGTAAATCAACTATACTTCAATAGAAAGAAGATAATTAGATAAAACTGTTTAGAAAAAAAGAACAGACAGACACAAGAAAAATGTCTTCCAAAATTTGGTCTGTGCCAAGAAAGTCCCTTGATTCTTTAAAAGAGAAAAAGAAAACAAAACAATCATCTGCTATGTCTGACTTGGAAGGCAGGCCACATTCCTATGGAGCCCAGGAGAAATGATTGAAAAGTGCCTATATTTAGCATGAATTGGTTGTTCTTTGTTGTTTTTATCAAGGTCTTATAAGAAAGAGACAGGACCAGTGCAGAGTAGACTGATTTGCAATAGAGATGCGAAAGAAGAGGAGTAGAAATCTGGGGCCTTGACACATATTGTTGAAGCCTGGCTTGGGAAATTTTGAGCATTATTTACTAGCGTGTGAGATGAGTGCAATTGTGCAGTAGTTTGAGCATTCTTTGGGATTGCTTTTCTTTGGGATTAGAATGAAAACTGACCTTTCCCAGTCCTGTGGCCACTGCTGAGTTTTCCAAATTTGCTGGCATCTTGAGTGCAGCATCATCTTTTAGGATTTGAAATAGCTCAACTGGAATTCCATCACCTGCAATAGCTTTGTTCATAGTGATGCTTCCTAAGGCCCACTTGACTTCACATTCCAGGATGTCTGGCTCTAGGTGAGTGATCACACCATTGTGATTATCTGGGTCATGAAGATCTTTTTTGTACAGTTCTTTTGTGTATTCTTGCCACCTCTTCTCAATATCTTCTGCTTCTGTTAGGTCCATACCATTTCTGTCCTTTATTGTGCCCATCTTTGCATGAAATGTTTCCTTGGTATCTCTAATTTTCTTGAAGAGATCTCTAGTCTTTCCCATTCTATTGTTTTCCTCTATTTCTTTGCACTGATCACTGAGGAAGGCTTTCTTATCTCTCCTTGCTATTCTTTGGAACTCTGCATTCAGATGGGTATATCATTCCTTTTCTCCTTTGCCTTTCACTTCCCTTCTTTTCACAGCTATTTGTAAGCCCCCCTCAGACAGCCATTTTGCTTTTTTGCATTTCTTTTTCTCGGGGATGGTCTTGATCCCTGTCTCCTGTACAGTGTCACGAACCTCCATCCATAGTTCATCAGGCACTCTGTCTATCAGATCTAGTCCCTTAAATCTATTTCTCACTTCTACTGTATAGTCATAAGGGATTTGATTTAGGTCATACCTGAATGGTCTAGTGGTTTTCCCTACTTTCTTCATTTTAAGTCTGAATTTGGTAATAAGGAATTCATGATCTGAGCCACAGTCAGCTCCCGGTCTTGTTTTTGCTGACTGTATAGAGTTTCTCCATCTTTGGCTGCAAAGAATATAATCAACCTGATTTCGGTGTTTGCTATGACCAGTGCATTCTCTTGGCAAAACTCTATTAGCCTTTGCCCTGCTTCATTCTGTATTCCAAGGTCAAATTTGCCTGTTCCTCCAGGTGTTTTCTGACTTCCTACTTTTGCATTGCAGTCCCCTATAAAGAAAAGGACATCTTTTTGGGGGTGTTCATTCTAGAAAGTCTTGTAGGTCTTCATAGAACTGTTCAACTTCAGCTTCTTCAGTGTTACTGGTTGGGGCATAGACTTGAATTACCATGATACTGAATGGTTTGCCTTGGAAACAGACAGAGATCATTCTGTCATTTTTGAGACTGCATCCAAGTACTGCATTTCAGATTCTTTTGTTGACTATGATGGCTACTTCATTTCTTCTAAGGGATTCTTGCCCACAGTAGTAGATATAATGGTCATCTGAGTTAAATTCACTCATTCCAGTCCATTTTAGTTCACTGACAGTGGCCACAGGACTGGAAAAGGTCAGTTTTCATTCCAACCCCAAAGAAAGGCAATGCCAAAGAATGCTCAAACTACCACACAGTTGTACTCATCTCACATGCTAGCAAAGTAATGCTCAAAATTCTCCAAGCCAGGCTTCAACAGTATGTGAACCATGAACTTCCAGATGTTCAAGCTGGTTTTAGAAAAGGCAGAGGAACAAGAGATCAAATTTCCAACATCCTCTGGATCATCAAAAAAGCAAGAGTTCCAGAAAAACATCTACTTCTGCTTTATTGACTATATCAAAGCCTTTGACTGTGTGGATCACAATAAACTGTGGAAAATTCTGAAAGAGATGGGAATACCAGACCTCCTGACCTTTCTCTTGAGAAACCTGCATGCAGGTCAGGAAGCAACAGTTAGAACTGGACATGGAACAACAGATTGGTTCCAAATAGGAAAAGGAGTACGTCAAGGTTTTATATTGTCAACCTGCTTTTTTAACTTATATGCAGAGTACATCATGAGAAACGCTGGTCTGGAAGAAGCACAAGCTGGAATCAAGATTGCTGGGAGAAATATCAATAACCTCAGATATGCAGATGACACCACCCTTATGGCAGAAAGTGAAGAAGAGCTAAAGAGCCTCTTGATGAAAGTGAAAGAGGAGAGTGAAAAGTTGGCTTAAAACTCAACATTCAGAAAAGATCATGGCATCCGGTCCCATCACTTCATGGCAAATAGATGGGGAAACAGTGGAAACAGTGTCAGACTTTATTTTTTGGGGCTCCAAAATCACTGCAGATGGTGACTGCAGCCATAAAATTAAAAAATACTTGCTCCTTGGAAGGAAAGTTATGACCAACCTAGATAGCATATTAAAAAGCAGAGACATTACTTTGCCAACAAAGGTTCGTCTGGTCAAGGCTATGGTTTTTCCAGTGGTCATGTGTGGATGTGAGAGTTGGACTATAAAGAAAGCTGAGCGCCAAAGAATTGATTCTTTTGAACTGTGGTGTTGGAGAAGACTCTTGAGAGTCCCTTGGACTGCAAGGAGATCCAACCAGTCCATCCTAAAGGAGATCAGTCCTGAGTGTTCATTGGAAGGACTGATGCTGAAGCTGAAACTCCAATACTTTGGCCACCTGATGCGAAGAGCTGACTCATTGGTAAAGACCCTGATGCTGGGAAAGATTGAAGGCAGGAGGAGAAGGGGATGACAGAGGAAGAGATGGTTGGATGGCATCACCTACTCAGTGGACATGAGTTTGAGTAAGCTCCGGGAGTTGGTGATAGACAGGGAGGCCTGGCGTGCTGCAGTCCATGGGGTTGTAAAGAGTCAGACATGACTGAGCAACTGAAGTGAACTGAACTGACAGGTGGGAAACGCCAATGGCTTATGTATCTCAGACATCAGGAGATTAGAGATGAGAAAAAGCACGTTGCCTTTCTCTTTAAGTCTACTGTTCCAGAGGCCTGCATAGAGCTGCCATTGATATCAGTGAGGGAGGCAAGAAAGTAGAGAAAGAAGGCTCAAGACCCAGGGCTTGGAAAGTATTTGCGGAGAGACTTCTGGTCTGTGAACTGCCAAGAAGTAAAGACTCAGAAGCCAGCTGAGTCTCAGAGGGATTTGTATTTCCAAAGGTACTACAGCCAAGCCAATAAACCTTGTGACCGCTTACTCTGAGACCTCCGGCTGTCAGTGTAGAGACAACAGTAGAGCCACCTACAAGGGCTTGTCTCTAACGCCCGCTTCAGATGTGGCTAAAGGGGAAACTGAATAGGAAGAGCCTCCCCTCCCTCAAAGACGAGGCCAAGGGACACAAAGCCAAGGCCAAGAGGGTCCCCCTGAAGAAGAGAGCCAGGGTCTAATCAGGGAGCCCCCTCCTCTGCCAGGGCAGGGGTCTTGCCCACCGCCTGCTCCATGGTACCAGCATTGCTATGGGCCAGGGTCTGCTATGTGCATTTCTTTCTCCTCTTTTTCAAATGGGAGTTCCAACTGCAGTTTTCTAACCCCTGTTTCATCATCGTATATCAAGTGTGAGTATGAGTGTACAAGAAGAGGTAACTTGTATTTGAGATCACAGGTTGCCAGGCCATTAGAACCATATCCAAACCTGATGGAAACGACTGTGCATTCCCCAGAGACCATGGACTTTCAGGTGGTATGTTTCCTGTGTGGGCTCTTGTTTGTTTCCCTTGGGATGAAGCAGTTGGGTTCTCTGTGTTGGAAGGAGGGTATTCATGATACTTGGCAGCCAGAGGGCCTGACTGTGGCAAGGCTTTAGCCATCAACCTAGGTGTCCATCAACAGAGGGATGAATAAAGAAGATGTGGTATATATGCACAATGGAATATTATCTCATCCATAAAAAAGAATGAAATGTCATTTGCAGCAATACAGATGGACTCAGAGATTATCATACTATGTGAAGTAAGTCAGACAGAGAAAGACAAATATATGATATCACTTATAAGTAGAATTTAAATAAATGATACAAATGAATTTATTTACAAAACAAAGACAGACTCACAGACTTAGAGAAATGAACTTACGGTTACCAGAGGGGAAGGATGGGAGAGTGGGACAGATTGGGAGTTTGGGATGGATATGTTCACACTGCTATATTTAAAATGGATAACCAACAGGACCTACTGTATAGCACAGGGAATTCTGCTCAATATCATCAACCTAAATGGGAAAAGAATTTGAAAAAGAATAGATACATGTACATGTATAATTGAATCACTCTGCTGTACACCTAAACTAACACAACATTGTTAAACAGCTATAATATAAAATAAAAAGGTAAACATTTAAAAAAATGATACAAATGAAATTATTTACAAAACAGAAAGAGACTCACAGACATAGAAAACAAACGTTATGGTTACCAAAGGGGAAAGGTTGGTGGAGGCGGGAATAAATTAGGAGTTTGGGAATAACAAATACACACTACTGTATATAAAATATTAATAGATAACCAACAAGGACCTATTGTATAGCATATAAGTAAGTGTTGTCATTCAGTCATGTCCGACTCTTTGCGGCCCCATGGATATTTGTGGTGCACCAGGCTCCTCTGTCCATGGGATTCTCCAGGTAAGAATACTGGAATGGGTAGCCATTCCCTTCTCCAGGGGATCTTCCTGATCCAGGGAACGAACCCAGGTCTCCTGCATTGCAGGCAGACTATCGTCGGAGCCACCAGGGCCATAGATGTAAAGCATAGGGAACTATATTTAATATCTTGAAATAACCTATAATGGGAAAGAATCTAACAAAGACTACACACACACACACACACATATCTGTATCTATATCTGTGTCGCTTTGCTTTACACATGAAATTAAGACAACATTGTAAATCAACTATATTTCAATAAAAATGTTAAAAAGACTGTTAGCTAACTGTCTATGAAAATCCATTCTCCCTTTCTTCCATCTCGTTAGAAGAACTAGGCATTTGGCTGCCCGGCCTCCTCTGCACTGGGAATTATCCACCGGATGAAATTCCTGCTAATGGAATGTGAATGGCAGAGTGTGTGCCACTTCCTGGCATAGCACACACCTCTCAAGCACTCATCTCCCGTGGGCTGAGCTGGCAATGATCAGAAGAAAGAAGTTACATTGAGCATGGCTTGTCATGAGAGCCTCCTCTCCCACTGATGTGGGACACCCGCCAGGGACTGAGACATGAGGAAACAAACCTTCATTTTTAAGGCACATTATTGCTGGGTTTCTTTTAACAGCAGCTGAATCTTTTACTATAGCTAATACATTCAGATTCTCTGTTAACCACAGCCCAAATATCTTATCTGATACCTGCCATTATTTCCCACAAAAATAATGAAGTGACTGTCTAGAGCTCCTGGAGAAGTACATGGATTCTGAGTTGATGATGATTTAACAGAACCTGCCCTGATGAACTAGATCATACCCAAGAGTTCCAAGTGACCAGGTGTTTTCTCTAAGTATGTGAAATAATTAAGGCCAAGGAATGGCTTCCTCACTTAGCAGTGATTGATGTAATTTTTTTTAAAGACCTTACAAATACTCAAAACATATGTTTTTTTCCTAAAGAGCTAGTTGTACTTTATAGATCTGAAATCAAATGAATTCTCAGGACATCCTGGGAGGTATATAATAAAGGTTGGGTAACATTATTAATTTTATAGATGACAATGAAGTGATTGCTTTTAACATTTGTGATTCACCAGTTCTAAAGAATCTTTTCTAGACTTTTCACCACATGCAATTATTTTACAAGCCTTCCTGTCCCTAAGGCAAAAAACAAACACATAAAAAAACTATAAAGCAGTCTGATCACAGGCTAACTGAAAATGAAATCCTTGTGGTGGGAAGTCCCTGATCCAGAGCTTTGAAATAGCATCGTTAACAACCCTTTCTAACCCAAAGTCGCAGCTCCAAGAACCCAAAACAAATGACTCCTCATGATGCTGGCACTCTCTTGCCAGGCTCTGACACCAACTCCTCAGTCCTGAAACAGACGCTAAACAAACCAGAGCATAAAAGAAATCCCGGAAGATAGGTAAGTTCAGGAAGTTCAAGATCTGAGAAGGAAATGCAGGGAGAATCTTATGTGGCTTGTGGTAGAATGCTATGGCTGGGAAATGCTAGGTTACTACTGCACATGATGGTCAAGTCCTAAGCACGGAACTTGGATCTCTTCATCCAACAAACTGACAAGCTGCTCATAGGATAAGACCAAAAGTGATGGTCAGAATGGTCCTTCTTCCACTCTCCATTACAGTGGGGACACAGAACTGAGCTGGATCCCTGAGAATGTGTCCCTGATCCAGAGACTCTGGTATTAAATCTAGGCTCTGCCACTGAGTTGCTGGGTGAGTGAGGGATAGCTGCTCAGTTGTGTCCGACTCTTAGCAACCCCGTGGACTGTAGCCCGCCAGGCCCCTCTGTCCATGGAATTCTCCAAGCAAGAATACTAGAGTGGGTAGCCTCTTCCTTCTCCAGGGAGTTGCTGGGTGATGTTGTGCAAATCCCTTAACCTCTCTAAGCCTTGATTTTCTCATCTATAGAATGGGATCATAATAGTACCTCCTTCCTAGGGCTGCCATGATAATTAAGGAAGTTAATCCACGTCAGGCTCTTTGATAAGTATACGGCAAGAGCTCAGTAACTGGAAGCCCCTTTTTATAAATTGCTGCCTTACTATCCCTAGTGCCCAGCCATTTGTGGTTGAGAAAAAGAAAGTAGAAATGCAGATTTATTCCAGCTTAACAGTGACTGCTTAGGAATTCAGTGAGGAACCTGAAAGAGAAAGGAAGATAGGCTTTTAATGTTCTCTCAGTGGAGCAGGGTATGACCTTGTACAAAAATCCTTCAAACGGTCTCTTAGAAATTATGCTGATGATTTCTTTGGAAAGACAAAAAAATACAACATAAAATATCTGAGACCAGAGGTTGCTTTGCAGAGTTCAGACAGGCACCGGTAAAGGTCATACATCATCCTGCATCTTTCTCAAGGCCAGACGAACTAATCAACAACTCAGAACCTGAACTCCCTTGAACACTCAGAAGTGCTACATCACCAGAATAAAAACCAGTGAAACCAAGGACTTATAAAATGTCGTTAACTTGCCTGATGCCTAGTCTTCCACAACCAGCTGGTGTTCCACACATACTGTGAAAGGTGACCTAAGGCAGTTTCTCATTTCACACAGTTCCCTTGAGCAAAAAACAACCTGGAATAGACCTCAAAAATCATCAGCCTTGGGGCTTCTCTGGTGGCTCAGTGGTGAAGAATCCGTCTGCCAATACAGGAGGCACGGGTTCGATCCCTGGTCCAGGAAGATCCCACATGCCTCGGAGCAATTAAGCCTGTTTGCCACAACTATGGAGCCGGAGCTCTAAAGCATGGGAGCCGCGACTACTGAGCCCACATACGTGCTGCAACTACTGAAACCCATGCGTCCCAGAGCCTGTCCTCCACCACAAGAGAAGCCACCACAATGATAAGCCTGCGCGCTACAATGAAGCGTAGCCCCTGCTTGCCCCAGTTAGAGGAAAGCCTGTGTAGCAATCAAGACCCAGTGCAGCCAAAAATAAATAAATAAAATATCAGTTCAGTTTAGTTCAGTCATGTCTGACTCTTTGTGACCCCATGGACTGCAGCACGCCAGGCCTCCCTGTCCACCACCAACTCCCGGAGCTTACTCAAACTCAGGTCCATTGAGTTGGTGATGCCATCCAACCATCTCATCCTCTGTTAATTTTAAGCACTTAGAAGGCTACCCTGGTGGCTCAGATGGTAAAGAATCTGCCTGCAATGTGGGAGAACTGGGTTCGATCCCCGAGTTGGGACGATCCCCTGGAGAAGGGAAGGACAACCCACCCCAGTATTCTTGCCTGGAAAATTCCACAGACAGAGAAGCCTGGTGGCCTACAGTCCATGGGATCGCAAAGAGTCAGACTCAGCTGAGGGGCTAACACTTTCACTTTCAGAAGGCTACAGGGTATACTTAAGGGGCATGACTGCAGAATTCAGAGCACAATTAGAAAAATCACCAACAAAGGTGGCTGCATAGTGAACAATGACATTTAGCGTTTAGAGGAGTAACATCCGTACAACCGTACAATCTGTACACAATCCGTACAACCACATCCGTACACAATCCGTACAACCTAGAAGCATCTGCTAAGAGACTGGTCTGCTTCCCAACTCTCAGAAAGTAATCACTGGTGTGAAATTGGAACTCTAAACTGCTCAAGAGGGACTTCCCTGGTAGTCCAGTGATCTGCACTTCCAGTGCAGGGGACGCAGGCTTGATCCCCGGTTGGGGAACTAGGATCTCACATGCTGGGTGGCCAAAACAAACAAACAAACAAACAAACAAAATCCAAATTACCTAACTTGCACAGTATACTGGGCCCAGAGGTCGGTCGTGCCCCTCGGTGGCTCTCCAAAGGCTCCAATGCCCTTCACCACACCAAGGATGCTTTGGCTTGGGTTCTGGGTTACTTTCTCAGGTCAGTGCTCTCCCAGCTGCCCCCCTCACAGCTCAGATGCCAGCTGCCTTCTGTGGTCCATCTCTACTTCCCTGTGAAGATGGATCAGACATATCCTGCATGCTATCCATTTCCTGAGAGTAAGAGGGAGGGGCACGGTGGAGGAGGGGGAATCACCCCCTATGACACTCACACCATCCCTCCCAAGTGCCTCCTTTTGGTTTTGTTAAAATCCAGCACAAATGGGGACCAGACTTGAAAATTCCCTGAGCAAAATCAGTTTAGTTATACAAGCAGAACTTAAATTGGTGTGTTTTGCAAGACAAGCAAGGCTAACATGACCTGAGTCACTTCTTGCTTCTGCCTCTGGGAAAGTCAAAAGTGAAACTTCACTCGTTCTCTGAAATTGATAATGACATCATCACTAACCAATTCCCTTTCATTTAAGAAAATCCTAATATTGTAAACAACCACTGTGAAGAATAAACAGCCAATACTATATAAGCTGGGCTTCCCAGGTGGCACAGTGGTAAAGAATTCACCTGCCAATGCAGGAGACGCAGAGGACTCAGGTTTGATCCCTGAGTTGGGAAGATTCCCTGGAGGAGGACATGCAACCCACTCCAGTATTTTTGCCTGGGAAATCCCATGGACAGAGGAGCCTGGCAGGCTACAGACCATGGGGACCCAAAGAGTCAGACACGACTGAGCACACACATCACACCGTGTAAGTTGCTTTATAACAATATGCCTCTGAACCTTGTTCCATGTTTTGGTTTGAGGGCTCCTGTCTTGCAAACTCTTTATTTTGGGTATGTGCACAATAAACTTAAACTAATACGACTACTTCAGTGAGTCACTGGTTTTACTTCTGCTTTTTTCCTAAACTTTTGACAGTTCACAGCATCAGAAGTGGAATCCCAAGAAGATCCCCAATGACTCCAAGGTTGATGAACAACAGGTGCCGGGACCCAGACAGCCCACTGTGCCTGCTCCTTTCTCATGGACCCTGGAGTTTGAGGGCTAAGTCTCTCGGATCTGAGCTCTCCTCTTTTTGCATTCTGAGTTCTCCAACTTGACTGTGCACTATTGCTTTCTGTTTCTATATGTGTAAGCTTCTTTAGAAGTCTGAGTAGGAGGGGAGAAACCTGTGATTCCCCGGGGTTTATCTGCAGTAGGATTACTGGGCTCCGCATAGATTATTTGTTTCAGGAAACCTAAAGGTAGAAATAAGTTCCACCTGATCTGAATCTCCTACTCCCTTTAAAGACTCCCTCTTTTATATATATGTCTGATCCTATGGATCAGGATCTTGTGCCTTTCCAGAAAAACGAGTGAACTTTTAGATGATTTAGAATGATAGTGGCCACTACAGGGAAATTTCAATTTAGATAAATCCACCTTAAGAGACACTCTTGAAAAGAGAAATATGTATATTATCAAGTGTGAAACAGATCGCCAGTCCAGGTTGGATGCATGAGATAAGTGCTCTGGGCTGGTGCACTGGGATGACCCAGAGGGATGGGATGGGGAGGGAGGTGGGAGAGGGGTACAGGATGGGGAACACATGTAAATCCACGGCTGATTCATGTCAATGTATGGCAAAAACCACTACAATACTGTAAAGTAATTAGCCTCCAACTAATAAAAATAAAGGAGAAAAAAAAAAAGAAAAGAGAAAATCCCAAACTTCTCAGGGACAATGGGATGCATTCTTTGGCCTGCAGAAGCTTCTAAAAGACAAGATGACTACAAAAGTATCTTCTGTAAAAGAATTCTTACAGAATGCCCCAGAAACCTTTTGTAAAAGAAGACTTTGTCCATCTAAGCAGGTTATCTCAACTTAGTTCACCTGCCAGAAACACATTTTGGATCCAGTTATTCTTTTGAGTTTTGTACCTGAGACATAGCTAAAAATTTTAAATGAAGGCTAAAAGATCTGTGTTCATGTCTGTCTATGTTTATGTGTATGTGCATGTACATTATTTTTGTGTGATATTTTAAAAAGAGATATTTAGTTGAGTTAAATAAAAGTAATGTTTATATAAATTAAATTTTCCTAAAATTCTCAGAATATAAAATCTAACCCAAATGGTTTTTCAGGTTAATATGATATGGAATAATCTTTGATAAATGGAAGCTAGTTTAACTCTTAGAAGAAAACATACGCAGAGCATTCTTTGACATAAATCACAGCAATATTTTTTTGGATCCATCTCCTAAAGTAAAGGAAATAAAAGAAAAAAAAAGAGACCTAATAAAACTTATAAGCTTTTGCATAGTAATGTGAGCTACTGCCAAAAGAAAAGGCAACCTACTGAATGGGAAAAATATTTGCAAGTGATATGACTGAAAGGGGATTAATATCTAACATGTATAAACAGTTCATACAACTCTACATAAAAAAGCAAACAATCTGGTTAAAAAATGGGCACAGAACTGAGTAGACATTTTTCCAAAGAAGAAATGCAGATGACCAACAGGCACATGAAAAGGTGCTCAACATCACTAATTAACAGGGAAATTCAAAACCATAATGCGATATCACCTCACACCTGTCAAAATAACCATCATCAAAAAGAACACAAGTAGCAAATGTCGGTGACGATGTAGAGAAAAGGGAACCCAGTGGACTCATTGATGGGAATGTACACTATTGCAACCACTGTGGAAAACAGTATGGAGATTTCTCAAAAAACTAAAAATAGAGCTATCATATAACACAGCAATTCCACTCCTGGGCTGTATATCAGAAAAAACCAAAGACACTAGTTCAAAGATACATGCACCCCAATGTTCATAGCAACATGATTTACAATAGCTAAGATATGGAAGCAAGCAGAGTGTCTGTCCCTCAACAGATGAATGGATAAAGAAGATGTGGTGTACATATATAATGGAATACTACTCACCTATAAAGAATGAAATATTACCAACTGTAGCAACATGGACAGACTTAGAGGACATTATGCTAAGTGAAATAAGTCAGAGAAAGACAAATGCTGTATTATATCACTTATAAGTGGAATCTAAAAAATACAACAAAAATAGTTGTATTGAACTGTTATAGTGAATATAACAAAAAAAAGGAGTCTCAGAGAGAGAACAAATTAGCAGTTACCAGTGCACAGGGGAGGGGCGACATCAGGGTGAAGGAGTGGGAAGTCCAAACAGTTAGGTGTAAGAGAGGCTGTAAGGATGTATGGTACAACTTGGGGAATACAGTCAACACTTTGTAATAACTGTAAATGGAAAGTAAGTTTTAAAAATTGTATAAACTAAAAAAATTTTTAATAAAAGAATACTTTGGAAAAAAATGTAGTTTAAGGTTATTGGTTTAATAAAAACAGACATGTCTTCAGAGTTGTTGACATTAAATGTAATAAAAACATACAATTTTTCCTACCTGGGTTTGCTTTGTCACATAAGCCCATGCTATCTCTGTGTCACAAAATTTGTCAACAAGAAAAATAACTTGAGGATGTTTAGTTATTTGATGTCTAACAACTAAGCATGATTGTTAAAAACAAGTAATTTAAATAAATAAGATAAAAGTTTATACTGTTAAACTAAATAATAGATATTCATTGAATATCTAGATTATTTCCAAATAAGATCATATACTGAGACATTGATCATTAAACATGTTTATCAATGGGGAACACATGTAAATCCATGGCTGATTCATATCAATGTATGGCAAAAACCACTACAATACTGTAATGTAATTAGCCTCCAACTAATATAAATAAATGAAAAAAAAAATTAAGTAAAAAAAGAAAAAAGATCATTAAACATGTTTATCTACTTTTGGCTTTTTAATTTTTACAGAGAGACAAAAGATAATTGGGTCTATTAATAAATGTCTTTTACCACAGTAAAAATTGTACTATAAAAAAACATGTCTCTAAAAAGTACAAGTTTTCATAATTGTACATTTATACATTTGCTGAACTACCGGTGGTGGCGCTCAGACGCTCAGTCACGTCTGTCGCTTTGTGACCCCCAAGCACTGGAGCCCGCCAGGGTCCTCTGTACGCGGGATTACTGGAGCAGCTTGCCATTCCCTCCTCCAGGGGATTGTTCCCAAATCGGGGACCGAACCGGCGTCTCCTGTGTCTCCTGCATTGTCAGGCAGGCTCTTTACCACTGAGACACCTAGGACGCTAATCCACCACAGGATGCTACTATGTGATAGACAATTGACAATACCTCTTTCCTAGCCTTCACGGGAAGGCAAAAGCTACTAAAGGTTAAATTTTATAATTAATATGTAGAACAAAACTATAAGAAACAATGAATGAAAAGGAACAACTTTCCATACAAAATATGGGAAGAAAATGGGAAGTATTTTTATATGCAGAGTATGCAAGGAATAGAAAATGTGTTTTTGTTAAGGAAAAAAAGGGTAAAGGTGTCTAAAATAAAGTAACTACTTGTTCCAGAGTAAGAAAGGAAAAGAATAAGACAAGACCTAAGTGAATATAGAAAGTCACAGGTTTGTGGAAAAGGAATTTTATGTTGTGAAGTGAAAGCTGACTGAAATTGAATGGATTATTATAAAGGTTTTAAAAATAATCTTTAATAAGTAGTGTCCTTATGTAAAACTAAAACTTAATATGCTTTCATCTGCTAAGCGGACAAAATTGTATTAGACCATTGGCCTGCTCCTAATAAGCTTCTGAAAGGTCTTTCTTTATCCTTAAAGTAACCTGCCTAGAAAACAAGGACTCTGTGTTTTATCCAAATAATTTCTGGGGCTTCACATTGTCTTCATCACATTTTTGATTAAGAAAACTGAGTTCTCTCTATTAAAAGAGCTAAGGTTTTTTACAACTATATAACTTCCTCGATTATTCTTTGAAATCCTTTGTCACTGTGGTTGAATAGATAACTAGGTATTGTTTACAGTGACCTGTAATCCTATTTGTTCAAGTGTTTTAAACCTTTTGACATTTTGGACAAACTTCCCCAAACCAAATTCTGAGTTATCTTTTTGACCTTAAACTAACTTTGGGATTTTCCAGAGGGCCCATGGAAGATCCCAAGAGATACTCTCTCTCTCCTTATAAAAGAAAAATGTTAAGTTATTTAGGCTTATTTGATATGTTAATTTGCATGGGAAAGATGGTAAAATAAAAAGCAACATTTAACCATCTTAGATTATATTTACATGCTATATAAGTGCTCAAGAAATTACACAAAATTCCTAAAAATCTGATATGTCCTGGTACACTGCTATCAGTCATAATTCCAGTTATTATTTTATAATACTCTATATCATAAAAATAATAATTTGCTTCTCAATTGTATCATTTAGGTGAACTTTCTCTCATGAGATCCTGAATGATTGTTATTTTTAAATCTTTTTATGCTCCATTCTTCTCTGAAAGTATTTACAATTGACTACAGCAAAATGCTTTATCTGCAAACAGATTCATGGAAAAGATGCTGGCAAGAACTCTAGAATACAGGTTTCTGATAACTTTAAGATCATACTACTGAATTGAGCAAGAATTTCTGAAGTTTAATGGAAAACTGATAGAATCATAAAGCTTCAAACCCAAGATGAAGCAAAACAAAAATTAATTACAGGAGACTGAATGAACTGATGAAGACAATCATAATTTTTATGAACTTCATTTAAAACACTGTTAGTTCTTTAATGTTTTATTTTCCAGATTTAAAGGCCCCTTTCTCTCCTCTCTTAAAAAAGCTATTTATACTTATACCTGTTTGATAAAGCATACTTCTGTAAACAAAAGTGAAAACATTTTTTTCTCTCTATCCAATCCCTCCAGAATTCAGAAACCTTCATTAAATATTTTTTTATTTTTCATGACAATATATGTATTTATATAAGCCCAATAAGAGTCTGTTCTTCTTGTAGTAGGACACAATTAGACAAGTTCTTAGATTGGTTTCTTATCCTAAAGAAACTTTAAAAAACTAATCTGAGATTCCTTATTACCAGACAGTGTTAAAGAACTAAGGTTGACTTTAATCAATAAAACTTCAGCTGAAATGTTATATTTGAGAATATGCATAGAATTACAATTGTTACTACATTGATATGAATACTAAGACTAGACCTTTTGTTTTAACAAACAAATTAGTTTCACTGTAAATATCTTTGGCAAAAATGGGTAACTATAAAAATTGTATCTCAATAGAAAACTGAAGCATACCCATTCTCAGATTCTGGTCCAGTTTGTTGTCTTGGGGGCTGTGTTATTGACTTTAAACTTCAGAGACATTAGCACAGTAAATTACACATGGACAACCTTCAGGCCTGTTGCTGTGTGGGCCACTCAGGAAAGTTCAACAGAACAGCTGACAACTTCATCAGACAGTCAAACTGCTTGATGTATGACGCAGGGAACCCAAAGTCAGTATTCTGTAACAACCTGGAGGGATGGGGTAGGGAGGGAAGTGGGAGGGGGGTTCAGGAGGGAGGGGACAAATGTATGCCTGTGGGCCGATTCATGTTGATGTATGGCAGAGGCCATCACAATATTGTAATTATCCTTCAATTAACATATATATATAAAGATAGTCAAACTGCAAACCAGAGAAATCCATCCAACTGAGACTGCCACCCTCATTCCATCTGCTAAAGATGCTTTGAACTCAAACCTAGAAATATTCTCAACTAGCTGTTCTCCAAATTTCAAAACTGAATGTATAATTTGCTGAAACTATTACCCTTGGTTTTCTTTCTGTTTCCATAGAAACACTTCTTATTAAATTACCTGATAGTTCACATTACACAGACGCCCAATTTAGGTGAAGACTCACCTGTAACACTACCTCCTGAAATAAAACACCATCACATTCATCCTGTTCTACGTAATCAAGAGAATACGTGATTGCTCATACATTATGTTGGGCTATGTGAATCACTCAAAAAAGGTAGACTGACTTAGAAAGGTAAAGTCTGAATCTGATGATAACCCATTTGAGTTGTTTCATTGGTGAAATCTTGGCCTCTGAAAATCTCTGCTCTGGGGAATTTTTCAATCCTTGGCTACTAACCTCCTTATAGTCATTATATTAACCTTCCTAGTGTGTTGTATCCTCTTAAGGTTTTAAATGCCTCTCGGCAGCCACACACACATCAGTGATATCCACCAGGATGAGACAACTTGAGGAATACAACGATCTGACTTCCCAGGTCTATGATGTTGATGCAACTGCTGGTAACAGCAATTACAGGACCCTCAATTCTGATGACTATCGGATTCAGTGAATATGGGATTCTTCAGCCTGGCTACACCAAGAGTGGTAATCAGGTTACCCATTTGCTCATCCTCTGTACTGTACAAGTTATGCAAGTTGCTCACATTCTATGGCATATACGTTGCTAGACAAGTTGCTCAGACTCTGAGCTTGCTGACAGAAAGACCAAAGTGGGTAATTGTTAAAATCAAACACAAACAGAAACTAGACTTGAAAATTCCTTGAGCGGACAAAACCTGTTTAGTTATAAAAGCAAAGATTAATTTACCTCATTTTGCAAGATGAATGACGCTAACTTGATCTGGGTCACTTCTTGCTTATGCCTCTGGAATCCATAAGTAAAACTAAAACTGTTTCCCTAAATTGATATGAGATCATCATGAACCAATTTCTTTCATTTAAGGAAATTCTAATATTGTCACAAAACACTGTGAAGAATAAACAATCACTGCCTCCACACTGTATAAGCTACTTAATATTAATAACAATATACCTTGGAGCCTCATTCCAAGTCTTGGTTTGTGTGCTCGTGTCTTGCAAACTATATTTTTGTGGTGTGTGCACAATAAACTTATACTAATGACTACTTCAGTGATTCATTGGTTTTACTTCTGGTTTTTTTTTCCCGCCTGAACTTTGAACAGTTCCCTTTACCATATGTAGACCAAGTCTCTTCCCAACTGTGGTCTGACTGCTCAGTTTCTGGACAAGTACTGTTCTGTCTTTTAAGATGTGCCACTTGCCTGTGTTACTATTCCTTTTGCTATGGTATCTGCAAAATTCTCCTTTAAAGGTTCTGCAGCCCTTGGCCCCCTTATAAAAAACAGGCAGAAAAAATAGTTTTCTGTTAGAAAGAGCTCATCAGCAAATAGGCAATCTATTCTCTCTTTATATAACTAACTTCTAGCATATTATTCAGATTTTCATATCAGTTACACATCCCTTAATATCTTGAATTGTTCCTTGCTCGGTGTAAATTAAGGACAGATTCTTTAACTGAGCAACTCAAACCATTAGAATTCTCAGTGTGTCTGAATAGGGAGAAAGTTTTTTTGATTCTAAAAGTGATTAGTTTTCTGGGGAGAAACAACTCGAGAGAAAAGAATAGCAATTTGCCAAAATAGTCTTTCGTGATAGAAATATCCTCACTTCTATTCTACATCTATATTTACCAAGTCCCATTTTGGCTTAGAATATGGTATGCTGAACGCAGTTACTCACAAGAAAAAATTTTCCTAAGCAAACAATTGAGGCTACTTTCACCCTATTGTGCATAGATTTCTATTCTGATTTAGAACTGTCTTATGAATTTTTTGATGTGACTTGCCTTCCAGAGTTTGAGCACTTTCTGGTGAATGATGAAGGAAACCTACAAAGTTGAGAGCTTAGACCTTGGTCTGATGGCCCTACCTTATCCATCTGTGCTGTTCGCCTTCTCACATGCACTGAGGGAGGGGCCATGTCATGCATTTTGTGCTCCTCCTATCACTGGATTTGTGGATTATATGCACATGAAAAATAGAAGGTGATGGTACCTCATTGTGGTTTTGATTTGCATTTCTCTAATAATGAGTGATGTTGAGCATCTTTTCATGTGTTTGTCAGCCATCTGTATGTCTTCTTTGGAGAAATGTCTGTTTAGTTCTTTGGCCCATTTTTTGATTGGGTCATTTATTTTTCTGGAATTACACGCCAGTCAGGATGGCTGCTATCCAAAAGTCTACAAGCAATAAATGCTGGAGAGGGTGTGGAGAAAAGGGAACCCTCTTACACTGTTGGTGGGAATGCAAACTAGTACAGCCGCTATGGAAAACAGTGTGGAGATTTCTTAAAAAACTGGAAATAGAACTGCCATATGATCCAGCAATCCCACTTCTGGGCATACACACTGAGGAAACCAGATCTGAAAGAGACACGTGCACCCCAATGTTCATAGCAGCACTGTTTATAATAGCCAGGACATGGAAGCAACCTAGATGCCCATCAGCAGATGAATGGATAAGGAAGCTGTGGTACATATACACCATGGAATATTACTCAGCCGTTAAAAAGAATTCATTTGAATCAGTCCTAATGAGATGGATGAAACTGGAGCCCATTATACAGAGTGAAGTAAGCCAGAAAGATAAAGAACATTACAGCATACTAACACATATATATGGAATTTAGAAAGATGGTAACGATAACCCTAAATGCAAAACAGAAAAAGAGACACAGAAATACAGAACAGACTTTTGAACTCTGTGGGAGAGTGTGAGGGTGGGATATTTCAAAAGAACAGCATGTATATTATCTATGGTGAAACAGATCACCAGCCCAGGTGGGATGCATGAGACAAGTGCTCGGGCCTGGTGCACTGGGAAGACCCAGAGGAATCGGGTGGAGAGGGAGGTGGGAGGGGGGGATCGGGATGGGGAATACGTGTAAATCTATGGCTGATTCATATCAGTGTATGACAAAACCCACTGAAATGTTGTGAAGTAATTAGCCTCCAACTAATAAAAAAAAAAAAAAAATAGAAAGTGAAGTCTCCAACAATGCCACACCCTAAACAGTTAATTGGTGGCACTTAGACATGTTTTCCCAGGCTCCCCTCCCCCATATGTCTAAGTCTGAAATTTTTTTACTTAATATGTTGTGGGCAGCTTTATACATCAGTAGACATAGATGTCCTCCTGACCTTGTTCCCCCAAACCTGCAGTCTCCACTCCTCATTAACGGTGACTCCATCCTTTCTGATTCTCAGGCAAAATCCTCAGGGTCTCCTTCAGTGGCTCAATTTTTCACCCACCCTACACCTGGTATGCCAGGAAATCTTGATCTGAAACCTAGCCACTTCTTACCACAGTGGTCTGGTCATTTTAAAACATGGACCAGATCACTGTTTAGCTCAACTCCTGCTCAGGGTAACACCAGCCCCTTCCTCTGAATGCTCACTCTGCTCTGAATTTGTCCATGTATCTCTCCTGGCTCCAGACACTCAAGCTTCCACGTGAACCTTGGATACCTTCAGTATTTCCTGCACTACCCCCCAGAAATGCACATGATTGCCCTCTCACCCCCATAAATCTTCACCCAAATGGGACCTCCTTGGGGAGAAAGTGAAAGTGAAAAAGTAAAGTGTTAGTCACTCAGTCGTGTCTGATTTTTTGTGAGAGTAGCCTGGATTGTAGCCCGCCAGGCTCCTCTGCTCATGGGATTCTCCAGGGAAGAATACTGGAGTGGGTTGCTATTTTGTCCTCCAGGGGATCTTCCTGACCCAGGGATTGAACCTTGGTCTCCTGTATTGCTGGCGGATTTTTTACCGCCTCCCTGAAAACCCATTTTAAATCACCCTCACACCTCACCTCCAGAATTCCCTGAATCACCTTGCTCTATTTTTCTCAAAAGAACCCAGAGTGATAATTTATCTATTTTATTAATAGACTTTCTTCTTTGACTAAATATCAGCTCCGTGAGGGTAGGGTTTTTTTTCTTTTGGGCCAGGGTGTTTTTTTAAAATAGTAGTATAGTTGATTTACAACGTTGTGTTAATTTATGCAGTACAGCAAAGTAACTCAGATATATGTATGTTTTATGTGCATATATGCTCTACATATATATGATTGATATATATATATATATTATTTTTAAAATATTCTTTTCCATTATGGTTTATCTCAGGACATTGAATATTGTTTCCTGTGTTGTACAATAAGACCTTTTACCCACTCATTCCATATGTCATAGTTTGTATCTACTAACCCCAAATGTGAGGGTAGGAATTTTTATATTTTATTTCTGGCTTCATCCCCAGTGTCAAAAATAAGGCCTGGCCCATGGTAGGGTGAATACTTGGTAAAGAGTGAATGAAGGCACTCTGCTAGGAAATGGGAAATAAAAAAATTTTAAAAGGCAAACAAAAGCAGAAGCCTTGGCCCAAGAAATGTTAAGTGTGAAAACAAATAACTACACTCTAAGGAATAACCTGGTCACTGCTACACACAAGTTGAAAACAAAGATCTATGCCTATACTACAGTAAAATGCTTCATGCTGATCATAGCGATCAAGACCATGGTAGAGAGGGAGGCATTTGAGCTGCTCTTGACGGGGCATAGAACTGCAAGATGCTGGAAGGAAAAGGAAGGTTATCAAGCAAGATAAACTGTCTAAAAAGGACAGAAAATATTTGTGGAGAAGAACATGTGAGGCAGTGGGGCTGATGCATGGAGCATTCAGCTGAGGAACAAGGAGGTGGGAAGTGGGGTCCGGGAGGGTCTGCAGCCAGGCTGTGCGGCCCTGGAAGGCACACTTGGGAGGGGACTACATTCCTGGGTAATGGGGAGGTACTGACGGGTCCTGTATTAGCAATAATACGGTAAGTGAAAGCATTAGTCGCTCAATCATGTCAGTCTTTGAGACCCCATGGACTGTAGCCCACCAAGCTCCTCTGTCCATGGGATTCTCCAGGCAAGAATACTGGATTGGGTAGCCATTCTCTTCTGCAGGGGATCTTTCCGACAGTGCTTTAGGAGGATGACATCCACGGTATCTGTCCACAGTATTCTCCAGAAACATAAAGACATGGGGAAAAGGCTAGAAGGCTGTAGGAAGGGCTGCTATTCCCATTTCTAATCACACTTCTCTGCCTTGGGAGTTATCTGGTTAAGAATGGTGAGCTAGGGACTTCCCTAGTGGTCCAGTGGTTAAGACTTCACCTTCCAATGCAGGGGGTGCAGATTGGGTCCCTGGTTGGGGAGCTAAGATCCCATATGCCTTGGGGTCAAAAACCCCAAACATAAAACAGAAGTAATACTGTAACTTTTCCAGTAGTCATGTATGGATGTGAGAGTTGGACTATAAAGAAAGCTGAGCGCAGAAGAATTGATGCTTTTGAACTGTGGTGTTGGAGAAGACTCTTGAGAGTCCCTTGGACTGCAAGGAGATCCAACCAGTCCATCCTAAAGGAAATCAGTCCTGGGTGTTCATTGGAAGGACTGATGTTGAAGCTGAAACTCCAATACTTTGGCCACCTGATGCAAAGAGCTGACTCATTTGAAAAGACCCTGATGCTGGGGAAGATTGAGGGCAGGAGGAGAAGGGGACGATAGAGGATGAGATAGTTGGATGGCATCACTGACTCAATGGACATGAGTTTGGGTGGACTCCGGGAGTGGGTGATGGACAGGGAGGCCTGATGTTCATGGGGTCACAAAGAGTCGGACACAACTGAGTGACTGAACTGAACTGAACTGAATATTGTAACAAATTCAATAAAGATTAAAAAAAAAAAAAGAATTGTGAGGCATACCCTGTCCTTGTTACCAAAGTCCATAACTGACCAAATGAAACAATGCGGAGAAACCAAACCATCGAATATGCATGAAATGGTTTTGATATAATGGAAGTAAGCACCAACAAAACACCCCAGAATATATTCTGAAAGTTAGTGGGGGTCATAGCACATAAACTTTTACTTCCTGTTGCATTAAATGATGGATTTACAAAAATAAAGAGGTGCCTCTAGGAGGCCTGGCGTGCTGCGATTCATGGAGTCGTAAAGAGTCCAACACGACTGAGCGACTGAACTGAACTAGGTTTACTTGGGGTGCAAAGAAAACCTGGCATCTTAGTGCATGAAATCAAAATGTGTACTGTCCTGAGAGGCATCAGATAGCCAACTGTAGGGTCCTGAGCATTCTATACGATGATGAAAGAGTGGGAGGAAAGACTTCCCTGGTGGTCCATGTAAGAAATAAAAAACTTAAAGTGGTTCATTTTCAAGAATAGCTAGCTTTGAGTGACAGCATGCTGATGTAATCGCCGACAGCCATAAGGCTTACAAAACTGGAAAGTCTGAGCAAACAAAGGGAGGGAGGGATGCCTAGGATTTTGGTGCGGGTTCATTTCAAAACATAAGAAGGAGAATAGGTGTGCAGGAAAGGGGGAAACAGGATGCCACGGAGGGGGCAGCCCATAAAGAGGGAGGGAACAAACTTATGCGATGTCTGGCAAGATTGTTCATCCCATAGTACTCAGCCATTAAGGAACTGGGGGGAGGGATCTGTGTGCTAGGTATAAGATGCTCCGTGTAACCACTGTGGGTGTGCCTGCCCATCAGACACCTGATCTCACAACACTGTCATTAAAGCCTCACTTCTCCCTGCACCTCAGGTCTCCAAGTCCATTCTTTGAGTTTGGGCTGGTGAGCGTGTTTCTCACATCCAGAGGCTAAGACTCCAAGCTCCCAATGCAGGGGCCTGGGTTCAATCCCTGGTCAGGGAACTAGATCACACATGCAGCAATTAAAAACCCTGCACGCTGTAATGAAAATCGAAGATCCCGCATACTACAGCTAAGACTGGTGCAGCCAAACAATTTTTTTTTTTTTTAAAGAGAGGAAAAAGTGGGTAGGGTCAAATAACCTACTTTATTAAAACACAAGACCTAAAAATGACCATAATTCAAAGCAGGGTCACAGAAACCAAGATTATCTCAGATGTACCATTTTGTTCTTTGATCTTTTTTGAACAAAAACAAAATCTGCCTTTTTTTTCTACAAAGACATTCATTGTATATTTAGGCAGATATTATCCATTTCTAAAAAGAGTGAAGTATATCTTGGGAGCCCTGCTTTTTATCCTCTGACTGTGAAAGAATAACCCATTTCTTTTAAATTGCAAACAAGTTACTTGCAGCTTTCACTAGTTTCTTCAGAAAAATATACAAGTAATTGTCTCCTTTATTCTTTCTTATTTATATACCAACCTAAAAAAAGGAGTTTTTTTGTTTGTTTGTTTGTTTGTTTGTTTTAAAGGAGATTTTGCTTTCATTTGCTCAACAAGTATTTAC
Organism: Dama dama; assembly: GCF_033118175.1. Lineage (NCBI taxonomy): Eukaryota > Metazoa > Chordata > Mammalia > Artiodactyla > Cervidae > Dama > Dama dama. The sequence goes on along the minus strand of NC_083686.1, from coordinate 19,383,410 downwards.
TAAGTGCCTTCCCTGGGTATATTTACAAGGATTCTGCTCTCAAGGTGTCTAGAGGAGGAGTGGGACAGCATCAGATAATTACACATGCAAATGTCATAGCTTTCATAATACAAACAAGCTCTACCAAGCCCAAAGTCAGGCAAGCCTAATCCCCCTGAGGAAGCTAGGGAGAGATGAATAGAGAAGGTGACATTTAAGACAGTCTGGAAGGAGTTCACCAGGCAGACAAAGCTGAAAGGGAATCCTGGGCAGAGGAACAAAGCCATGGAAACACGATTAGAAAATGAACTTGTTTTACCACCAAAGAGGATTTCGGTATGGCTGTGGTACTGGGGGAGCCAAAAGCTCTTGCACAGTCTTGGAGAGAGACATGGATCAGTTCAGCTCAGTCACTCAGTCGTGTCCGACTCTGCAACCCCATGGACTGCAGCACGGCAGTCTTCCCTGTCCATCACCAACTCCTAGAGCTTGTTCTGGAGACACAAATATCTTGACCCAAAGCAGTAGCACTTGGGACATTGTGAAACACGTGAATTCAAGATACTTTCTAATACAATTTGTGGCTGTGTTGGGTCTTCATTGTTGTGTGCAGGTTTTCTCTGGCTGCAGTGTGAGGGCTTCTCGTTGTGGAGCATGGGCTCCAGAGTGTAGGCTGAGTAGCCCCACTGCATGTGAAATCTTCCCAGACCAGAGATCAAACCTGTGTCCCCTGCTTTGGTAGGCAGATTCTTAACCACTGGACCACCAGGGAGGTCCAAGAAATATTTTGAAGGTGGAGGTGAAACCAGAAAGAATGCTTGAGGCATTTCATTCTTGGAAACATAGCTGAGACAGGGTCTGCAAAATACACCTTTCAATGACTAGGAACCCTTTATTCTACTGAGGGAATTTTTGTAATTGGAATAAAATCAATTTGGGCTTAGAAAAAAAATGATTTTTTTTTTAAAGAAGAAAAACAATGATGTCTTTGAAAGGATCCATAGATTTTGTTTTAAAGGAGAAGTATATAAATGAAAGTACATTCAATACTGAGTTAGCTTAAAACTCAACGTTCAGAAAACTAAGATTATGTCATCCAGTCCCATCACTTCATGGCAAATAGACGGGGAAATAATGGAAACAGTGACAGACTTTATTTTTTGGGGCTCCAAAATCACTGCAGATGGTGACTGCAGTCATGAAATTAAAAGAAGCTTGCTCCTTGGAAGAAAGGCTGTGACCAACCTAGACAGCATATTAAAAAGCAGAGACATTACTTTGCTAACAAAGGTCCGTCTAGTCAAGGCTATGGTTTTTCCAGCGGTCATGTATGGATTTGAGAGTTGGACTATAAAGAAAGCTGAACGCTGAAGAATTGATGCTTTTGAACTGTGGTGTTGGAAAAGACTCTTGAGAGTCCCTTGAACTGCAAGGAGATCAAATCAGTGAATCCTAAAGGAAACCAGCCATGAATATTCATTGGAACGACTGAGGCTGAAACTCCAATACTTCAGCCACCTGATGAAAAGAGCTGACTCATTGGAAAAGACCCTGATGCTGGGAAAGACTGAAGGCAGGAAGAGAAGGGAATGACAGAGGATGAGATGGTTGGATGGCATCACCGACTCGATGGATGTGAGTTTGAGCAAGCTCTGGAAGTTGGTGATGGACAGGGAAGCCTGGTGTGCTGTGGTCCATGGGGTCGCAGAGAGTAAACACGACTGAGAGGCTGAACTGAACTGAACTGAATCAATACTGAAACTAAGTAATAAAGCCAGAAGGGACTGTATTATTTCAAATTCCACTGCAGTGATTTTTCTCCAGTTAAAGTGGTCACAAACCAAGAAATCTAATTAAAGATGCAGGGGTGGGGGGCGGTAGAGGGAGTGGATGAAACTGAAGATTTGCAGGAGATAACGATTTATGAAAACTCAATGATAATCAGGGTAAAAAAAGAGGTTAGGATAGCTCTTTAATTAAAGGATAACATTTTGTTTGTTGTTTTTAATTGTTTTACAAAGATAAAGAAATATGCAGGTCTTTCTCTCAGGCAGAAAAAGGCTTAACAGCTTCTAATTATGGTTGTAAATTGAAATCCATGGCTGTGGGCGGACATCAGTCTATTTCTCCATGGCTCCACAGAACAAATCTCTACACTCTGCTTCAGGGAAGACCTACGATTGCTTTATTTTTGTTTAATTTTTAGTTGTTTTATTTCTTAATTGGAGTATAGTTGCTTTACAATGTTACGTTAGTTTCTGCTGTATAGCAAAGTGAATCAGCCACACATAAACCTGTATACCCTCTTCCTTGGGTTTCCTTCCTATTCAGGTTGCCACAGAGCATTGCCCCTCAATTGCTTTAACCTCTTCTCATTCCTTCCTGCTAGCACCTGAGGGTGGGTCAATTGACCAACTATGGTGGGTGTGCACATGGACACCCAACTCGCGAACAGGCTGGGAGGCTGGGGCTCTAGCCATATTAACTGCTGCGCTCTGGGCTCTCAAACCATCCTTGCCCAAGGCCTTGTAGAGCAGGTAGTAGAGAAAAGTTGCAAAGCCCATGGCTTAGGCAAAGGAAAGAGAAGATTTACAGGAAAGCAGAGGGATGAATTTTGGGGTTGAGCTGAAGAGACAAAGGCAACAACATTTGAATCCAAAGGAAAGATAAAAACAACAAGAGCAAATTTCTTCTGACAAAAATGATCCTGTCTGCTGAGATCAAAGGTATCACTGAATCTTTGGAACCAGCCTGCCTGGAAAGTATTTCTTAGAGAAATAATATCAGTATCGGTAATAACAGCACCAACAACAACGATGAGATATTGGCAGCAGTTAACATACTATGTGCCTAATATTCTGCCAACCAAGTACTTTACATGCATTCTCTTATTAAGTCCTCATAACAGCTCTGTGGGGTAGAGACCATTATTAGTGCCAATTTACAAATGAGAATACCAAGGCTTACAAAAGTATAATATCTTGCTTCAAGTCACAAGGCTATTAAGTGGGGAGTCCACGCTCTCACCCACTATATTTGACTAAACTCTATTATCCTTTATTACACTCACTAGTATTAAAAAACCTCACTAAACTATGATGCATAAAGGATATTCTAATTAATTAAATTTAGATGGCTTTGTTTTAACTTTTACTGATAATCTTTCTAAAATCTGTTCTTCCTCAGTAAAGATAATGTCCTCAGCATAATTATACCTTTCACTAGTGACAGATGATCTTGTGTTGAGAATCATGATTTGTCTCCCCTGGGATGTCCTCATCTTCCCCTATGTAATTCTTATCCATCTTTCTGGAACAAGTTCCACTGCCAGCCAATCTAAGCAGGGTTTTCCTTTATAACTCAGCTCACAGTGGGTTTTTTTCTTGCAAAATACTGCCTATATTGCAGAGTTTTCAGTCCACAGAGTAAATCTCAGGTATTTCAGAATCATGCAGGGTAAATCATGTGAAAGGCTGGGCAGGATGAATCACAAGCTGGAATCAAGAGTGCCAGGAGGAATATCAATAACCTCAGATTTGCAGATGACACCACACTTGTGGCACAAAGAGAAGAGGAACTAAGAGCCTCTTGATGAAAGTGAAAGAGGAGAGTGAAAAAGCTGGCTTAAAACTCAACATTCAGGAAACTAAGATCATGGCATCTGGTCCCATCACTTCATGGCAAATAGATGGGGAAATAATGGAAACAGTGACAGACTTTATTTTTCCTGGGCTCTGAAATCACTGTGGACAGTGATGGCAGCCATGAAATTAAAAGATGCTTGCTCCTTGGAAAAAAAGCTATGACCAACCTAGACAGAATATTGAAAAGCAGAGACATCACCTTGTCAACAAAGGTCCATCTAGTCAAAGCTATGGTTTTTCCAGTAGTCATGTATGCATGTGAGAGTTGGACCATAAAGAAGACTGAGCACTGAAGAATTGATGCTTTTAAACTGTGGTGTTGGAGAAGACTCTTGAGAGTCCCTTGGACAGCAAGGAGATCCAACCAGCCAATCCTAAAGGAGATCAGTCCTGAGTGTTCATTGGAAGGACTGATGCTGAAGGTGAAGCTCCAGTACTTCAGCAACCTGATGCGAAGAGGTGACTCATTGGAAAAGACTCTGATGGTGGCAAAAATAGAGGCCAGGAGAAGGAGGCAACAGAGGATGAGATGGTTGGCCGGCATCACCGACTCAATGGGCATGAGTTTGAGCAGGCTCCGGGAGATGGCAAAAGACAGGGAAGCCTGGCATGCTTCAGTCCATGGGGTCAACAAAGAGTCAGACACGATTTATCAACTGAACAACAACAACAATTTCAGAATCAGACTCATGGATATTGTGGTGATGTTGTAAGGTGTCAGCTTGCCAGCCTAAACTAAGTTTTCCTTCCTGGTCTGTTCTTGGTGAGAATGGGGCACAAGGCATATTTTCACATGAGGTTTGGAGGCTAAAGTGAAGCAGCAGCCATTTAAAAAAAGTTTATTTTGGAGTACTTTTAGAAGCACAGAGCCATTTTATTTTCATTCTCAGAAGGTCAGGGCAGATGTGGGTTTTTTTGGCCATGCTGTGTGGCATACAGGATCTTAGTTCCATGCTAGGAGTTGAACCCATGTCCCTTGTACTACGGGTGGGAAATCTTAACCACTGGACCACCAGGGCAGTCCCTGAGGCAGGTGCTCTTGTAGCTCCCACTTGTGGGTGTTTATCTGCTGGCCTTCTTTTCAGTGAGGGGCACCCACTGGCCAAAGCTGCTCCCCTTTCCCGGATTCTCCTTTAGCGCCTCCGACTGCTGGGTTGGGAGTGTCTTTAGCTCCATGGCGGTGGCACTGGCTACACATGTGGGACATCCATATCATCAAGGTTTGAGGCAGAACCGTCCTGTTCCAGTCTGTCCTTGGGTTCAAGTTCACGCTCATGAGTTCCACTGTACGCCTGTGGGGTCTGGTTTTCCTTCACTTTCCCCACACACTCCCTTCACAGCTCTCTCTCCCTTCCCAAATGTTGGCCCAAATGGACTCAAGTTCCAGCATGCAAGTGAAGACAGTGGCTTTGCACGGTTAGTTTAATCAGCTTACACTCATATAAGCTCAAATCCCTGTAACAATTATCCAAACACACATACACCACATCGAAACACACACACAAACACACACACACACACACACACACCTATATATCTCTATTTGTGGTTCTGCTTGCTTTGAACTCCACCTGATAGATATGAACAGGTTGAATCCTTGAATCCAATGAGAACATTGCTTTTAAACAGTAAGATCTCACTGTGATGATTTATTCATGCCCAGAAGCCAGGTTCAAGGCAAGGAGGGAAGAAAAAGAATGGCTAAGAAGGGAGTGACAGGATGTCATGGAGGGCAGAATGAATAAAAGTAATCTGTGATCAAGTAACATGTCTACTTCATACCAGGCACCAGGCCTAGTGCTCGAAATATGAAGATCAATAATAACCCTGGACCTTATAATCTGTTGGAGAGGAAGAATTCTTAAAAAGCTAACTGTAATAGAATAAGTGCTATATAATTGGCACGGGTAAAGTACTGTGGGAGAACAGAGGAGGAAGTCATTAATTTTGTCTAAGAGGATTCGGGAGGGCTCTGCAGATGAGGTAATACTGATGCTGGGCCATGAAGGATGAATAGGGAATTCACTAGGTCAGGGATTTTCAAACCTTAGCAGGCCTCAGAAGCTCCTGGAGAGCTTTTTGTTTTTTTTTAAATATTTATTTATTTACTTATTTACTGGCTGCACTGGGTCTTAGTTGCAGCATGTAGGATCTTTAGTTGCGGTATGTGGGATCTAGTTCCGTGACCAGGAATTGAACCCAGGCTCCCTGCATTGGGAACACAAAATCTTAGCCACTGGACCACTAGACTCTGAAAACCATGGCTCTAGTGTGGAAAAGTGGGTGGGGTGGTAAGCATCCCCAACACAGCAGGGACAAAGCGGAAGAGGCATAAAAATTCATTGACAATTTTTTCCTTCCCAAGACCCTCCTTCTTTTGTTCTCCCATTTCTCTTACTATTTCTACTTTCTTTGCCCTCTAGGCCCATTATCTTGGACAAGTCAAGTTTTATGGTGTCTCTGAGGGATGAAAGCAGAGTTGTTAAGAAGGCAGGAGATGATACAGGCCTGGAGTTCAGGAAAGCAGGCAGTCTGGACATAACTGATTTGGGCATTAAGCCTCCTGTTGATGGGGGAGCCATGAAAGTGCAAGGGAGACATCACTTAAGGAGAGTGTGGATGAGGGCAGGGGATGAGCAAGTGGGGAGGGAGCGGGAAAAGGGCAGAGCAGAGGGAGAGCTCAGCAGGGCCAAAGACAGAGGACCCGGGCACATCAGGAGGAGAGGACAAAGGGGATACTGCAGAGGCGAGTGAGTGTGAGTCATCAGCCAGACAGGAGAACAAGGGAGAGTTTTGTTGCGGAAGCCAGGGAGAGGGTTTTTGTTGTTGTTCTATTGGAGCATGATTGCTTTACAATGTTGTGTTAGCTTCTGATGTACAGCAAAGTGAATCAGACAAGAGTAGCCGAAAGAAAATCGAAATGCCTAAGGAAACGAACAAGTATGATAATATGGACAAGCTGCATCTAAGAGGCCTTTGGGACATTCAGAAAAGAAATACACAGCTCAGAACAGAGGGTGAAGTTAAAGACAAGAGGTTTGGGAGTCAATTCCACAGAGTTTCAAGTCAAGATTCAAAGTTCAAGCCAAGGCAGCCATTCCAGTAATTCAGACACTGTAGGATGAGAAGAGTCGACAGAAAATTAATCAGTCTATCGAAAAGAAATGAAAATTTTAATTTGAGGATTAAAATCCGGGAACAGTATCTCAGAAAGCTCCCAGAACTGTTCCACCCCTTACAAGTCAAAACACAGTTATGGAAGTTTTCTGAGACAGAAGGCTGAATGTCAGATGACATATTATTGACAGTTTGCACAATCCAGATCTAAGCATCATTGTGGTCTCTTACAAGTTCAAGAAGGAATGTTATTTTTTAAGGAGTTGTCTTGTTGATGCTGGGAAAAGGTTGCTGTTTATGGTTGAACAGGTATTTCTGCCAATAGGGGAGGTTTGGTCCTTGCATAATGCAGATATACAAGGTATGGTAGGGGAAAGAGAGAAGTCCAAAAGGCAGACAAATGTTTCATGTTTAAATTTTTCTTATCTTGGTATAAAATATGAATTTTATTTTATGGAAAAAAGATTGCAGAACACTCATGTTTAGAGGCAAGGGAGAAAGGGAAGGGCTTCCCAGGTTGCTCAGTGGGTAAAGAATCTACCTTCAATGTAGGAGATGCATGAGACATGAGTTCGATCCATGGGTGGGGAAGATCCCTTGGAGGAGGGCATGGAAACCCACTCCAGTATTCTTGCCTGAAGAATCCCATGGACAGAGGAGCTTGGTGGGCTACAGTCCACAGTTGAAGACAGACACGGCTGAAGCAACTGAGCACGTACACGTGGAGAAAGAGAGGCTGAGAAAACAGTCACGGAGGTTGGGCAAAAGGAAGAATATATTGTTAGAAAAGATGGTCAACAACATCAAATGTTTTGAGAGCTCAGCAAAGACCAGAAACAAGATAAAGTCATTGGATCTGACAGTTCAGAAATCACTGATGACACTGGCATGAATGGTATTCAGAATATGGCTCAGAAGCTAGCGTACAATTGGGTTGAGAAAGGAGTGGGATGGGGAGTACTGTTTTAAGAGGTTTGGCTCTAAGTACACAGATGGAGCAACAGTTCAAAGAAAAGCCAGGATCAAAGATCTTTTGGGATGGGAACTATGGCAAGATCAGCATAATGGATTATATAAACTGAGAATAAGAAGCCAGTGGGGAACATAAAAGAAGAGTATAATTAAGACAGTGAGATAACATGCTTGCTTCTTAAGTCAGAAAAATTTTAATAAAAATGACAAGAATTAGTGCTGGTGATAATGCATACTGGCATAATCTTTCTGAATTTGTCAAATATTGTATGTAGGAAGATGCAGGTCAGGTTACACTCAGGAATAAATGGGTGACCTTAAATATTTTCATTATAATAACAAAACATAGAAAGAATAAAAGAAGCAGTCTCTTCATGAATTTAGGGGGAAAAAAGACAAATATAAGGAAACTAAGAGGGAGAATTATAATAAAGCTAAGAGCAACAATCAATGCATTATAAAAAAGAGCAAATTAACACAAAGAAAAATCCAAGAGCTGGTTCTTAAACCACCACTGCCTTCCCCACAAAAAATTTAATAAATAAAATATCTTAAAAATAGAAATATGCAAAACTACGTTAGAAAATGTCAACAATATGTATTCACATTGACTGGTGCTACCAACTAAAGAGTATCACTTCCCATGAGGCTCTACAACCTGTAGCTCTATTAACCAGTTCAGGCTGTGTCCTCCAACACACCCTGAAAGGAATTCAGGGCAGAGATCAGGTCATTCTGTGTTCTGGGGAAAACTGGAAGAACAGGCCTTCAGAGAGTTTTACATTTTCAGAAGAAAATTTTATGAACCCAGATTCTTTCACCTGCTCACACGTAGAAAAGCACTAAAATCATTAATGGTGACATCTGCTCCTTGTGACTAGCAGGAAGCCTCCGTCAAAATGTGCGCTTGACTGCACGGACCCCCTTTGGCCAAAGTCATATATATATACTGACCTCACCCCACCCCCACCTCTCCAGAGCAGGGCCTTGGACCTATTAAAGAAGCTGTCAGCCCCAAATAAAACTGAACTCACAGGGCTCATGTTGTGCGTTTTTTTTCAGTGTACACCGTGTATATACATGTGTGTATATTTTTATATATACACACCATATATAAAACAAATAGTAGTTACTTGTTGGGAGGAGTGGGAATTAGGCAGATAGAGGACATAGAGGAGAAGGCTTCCCAGGTGGCACTAGAGGTAAAGAACCTGCCTGCCAACGCAGGAGATGTAGGAGACCAGGGTTCGATCCCCGAGTTAGGAAGATCCCCTGGAGAAGGAAACGGCAACCCACTCCAGTATTCTTGTCTGGAGAATATCACGGGCAGAGGACCCTGGCCGGTTGCAGTCGTCACACAGAGTAGGACACGACTGAAACGACTTAGCATGCACACGTGGACATATGGGAAAGATACACTTCAGTATGTAACTTCATAATTTTTGATACTTGAATCATAGGACTTCAAAAATAATGTAAAAGAAAATTCTAGAAAATAGAGAAGAAAATACTGTAAGCAATTGAATACTAGTACATTTGAAAAATCTCAATGAAATGGACTATATTCTGGAAATACATGAATTTCTAAAACTGAATCTACATGTCGGCAATCCAAATGGATCAAATTCAGAAAGAAACTGACACTGAATAGAAATTTAAACTTTTATTGAATAAATGTATTTCTTTAGCTTTACTAATGTGTCACTTTTGTAGGAAAAAAAGTTGTGTTCAGTGGAAAACTGTCATCTAGAGGACAGCCTTCCAGGTTATCTGATTCTATGAAAGCTATTTTACAATCATAAATTATAGGTAATTAAGAGTAACACCATTATTATCAATACACATGCATATTCTGTTGTGTCTCATAGAATCGCAACTGATTCCCCTTTTATCTGTGAAAAAACACTTGTGTTTTCATTTGTACATTTATTCATTCATTTCAATATTGCTTGTCTATAATTCAGTATTGATCTGTAAATATGTCCATTTGAAAAAGTTCACTTTGAACTGGTTATAACATCTGCCTGGCTCCCTTACAGATTACTGAGTATAATAAAGTCTATGACACATGTTCATTTTTCTATCTGTGTGAGTCAAAATTTTCCTTTTTTTATGAATATTATCCCTTTAACAGTTGCAAAATTTTAAGAAAAAGTCAATTTTAAACTGAATATATTATATTAGAACATGAAAAATATGAGAAGCTACTCAAAGTTTTTTGAAAATAGGGTATTTTTGATACCAAAAACAGAAAAGCATTATCTCCAAGAAAAACTATAGACCAATTTCATTTCTGAATAAAAACAAAAGACATCAACTCTCAGTTTTGAATTGATGAAATTTTATAATTCTTTACCAAAAATTATAAATTCTTCATTTTTTTCCAAATATCCACAGTTTATGCCCTTATACAAAAATAAATAAATAAATAAAAGACAATAATCATTTCTGTCCCTGGATCTTGTGTGTGAGTTTCCTGAGTGGACAAAAAAAACCTCTTTGGCTCCATCTTCCCAATCCACAGATTGACCATTAGGTAACCACCCCAAAACATGCCAGTAAATATTCTGATAATCTCCCCAAATGACCACAGTTTAAGAAGTATTTATCCAAATTTACAAAAACAAAGGAGACTCCAAGTCCAAAGCACACTCAGTTTCTCAATGAATCAGGAAATCACAGAAATGTTTTCTGTTCAATTAGATGGCGCGGTGGTAAAGAATCCACTTGCCAATGCAGGAGATGCAGGTTCGATCCTTGGGTCGGGAAGATCCCTTGGAGAAGGAAATGGCAACCCACTCCAGTATTCTTGCCTGGGAAACTTCAGACAGAAGAACTTGGTGGGTTAGAGTCCACGGGGTTGCAAAGAGTTGGACACGACTGAGCACACACACACACACAAGCACACACAAAGAATGTGAATCAGGAAAAAGGTTGTCTATTAACACAGGTTTCAGCATCAACACATCTGGTTTGTGTTAGAAGAGGTTACCACCTAGAACTTTCCCTGTGAATTTGGTTCCATAGTTAAAACTGAAGTTGGTGCCTTGCTCCAGTCTCCCCCTTTTTTTTTTAACCCCCACCCCTTTTATTTTATTTATTTTTTACTGCAATCTGCTTTTACACCTTGATCTTGTCAACTGTAGTTAGGCCAGGAAAGCTACTTTTTAGAATGAAAATTCTCACAGTTGGAGAGATTGCTTTTCTAAGGAATAAAATTCAGAGTGCAAGAAAAGAAGAAGCTACAACTAGATGTGAATTATTTCAGAACAGTGGAAATGCCTTAGGAATTATATTAACATACTTTTTCTATAAGAAAAAAAGAAAATAATATTATCACTTAGTCACTGCAAAGGCACTGTGTGAGATTTGAGGGGATTAGGATATGCCACCCCCAAATCTGCCCCTTTGACAGAACTATTGTGAAATAAAGGTTTTTGGAGTTCCTGAAATCCTTCCTCTGCCTACGGGATTTCCCAAAGAACTCGATTGTGCTAAATCCTCTCAGAAGCAACTGTAATCTTTTTTATGCACAGTAGAAAAGTCAGACATTGTCACGTCATCTGCTCTCCCAAGGAAAGGCCAATCCAGCCAGAATCATTTGTTTTTCCCTAAGTTCCCCTTCCCCCCTCCCCTTGGATGTTAGGTATATAGTCCAAATTCTTCATTTTTTAAATTGAGGTGTAATTGACATACAACAAAATGTTTTTGTTCAGTTGCTAAGTTGCATCTGATTCCCATGGACTGCAGCATGCCAGGATCCTCTGTCCTTTACTATCTTCTGGAGTTTGCTCAGATTCGTGTCCATTGAGTGACACTATCTAACCATCTCATCCTCTGCCAGCCCCTTTCTCCTTTTGCCTTCACTCTTTCCCAGTATCAGGATCTTTTCCAATGAGTTGATTGGTCACATCAAGCAGCCAAAGTATTAGAGTTTCAGCTTCAGCATCAGTCCTGTGAGTGAATACTCAGGGTTGATTTCCTTCAGGATTGATTGGTTTGATCTTCTTGCAGTCCAACAGACTCTCAAGAGTCTTCTCCAGCACCACAATTCAAAAGCATCAATTCTCTGGCGCTTAGCCTTCTTTATGGTCTGACTCTCACATTTGTACATAACTACTGGAAAAACCATAGCTTTGACTATGCAGATCTTTGGCAGCAAAGTGATGTTTCTGCTTCTTAATATGCCATCTAGGTTTGCCACAGCTTTCCTTCCAAGGAGCAAGTGTCTTAACTTCATGGCTGTAGTCACCATCTGCAGTGATTTTTGAGCCCCCCAGAATAAAATCTGGCACTGTTTCCATTGTTTCCCCATCTATTTTTCATGAAGTAATGGGACCAGGTGCCATGATCTTCGTTTTTTGAATGTTGAGTTTTAAGCCAGCTTTTTCACTCTCCTCTTTCACATTCAAGAGGCTCTTTAGTTCTTCTTGGCTTTCTGCCATTAGGGTGGTGTCATCTGCATATCTGAGGTTATTGATATTTCTCCTGGCAATCTTGATTCCAGCTTGTGCATCATCCAGCCTGGCATTTTGCATGATGTACTCTGCATATATACTAAATAAGCATGGTGACAATATACAGCCTTGACGTACTCCTGTCCCAATTTGGAACCAGTCCATTGTTCCATGTTCATTTCTAACTGTTGCTTCTTGACCCACATACCGGTTTCTCAGGAGACTGGTAAGGTGGTCTGGTATTCCCTATCTCTAAGAATTTTCCACTGTTTGTTGTAATCCACACAGTCAAAGCCTTTTTCATAGTCAATGAAGCAGAAGTTTTTCGGGAACTCTCTTGCTTTGCCCATGATCCAACAAATGTTGGCAACTTGATCTCTGGTTCCTCTGCCTCTTCAAAACCCTGCTTGTACATCTGGAAGCTCTTAGTTCACATACTGCTAGCTTGAAGGATTTTGAGTATAACCTTACTAGCATGTGAAATGAGCACAACTGTATGGTAATTTGAACATTCTTTGGCATTGCCCTTCTTTGGGACTGGAATGAAAACTGACCTTTTCCAGTCCCATGGCCACTGCTGAGTTTTCCAAACTTCCTGACATATTGAGTACAGCACTTTAATCGCATCATCTTTTAGGATTTGAAATAGCTCAGCTGAATTCCGTCACCTCCACTAGCTTTGTTCATAGTAAAGCTTTCTCGGGTTTCCCTGCTGGCTCAGACAGTAAAGGATCTGGGTGTCAATGCAGGGGACACAGGTTCAATCCCTATGGCGGGAAGATCCCCTGGAGAAGGGGATGGTTACCCATGAGCTGCTAAGCAGGGCAGCACGAATGTTTCCTAAGGCCCACTTGACTTCACACTCCAGGACGTCTGGCTCATTAGTTCCCGGATCCTAACCACCCTTTTGAGTACTCATCTCTGCTCACTCCCATGTGTAAGCAGGATGCACATGCTAATAAACTTGCTTTTTTTCTCTAGTTCCCCTGTCTTTTGTCAGTCCAATTTATCAGGCCTCAGCTGGAACCTAGTAGGGTAGAAGGAAAAAGAATTTTTCCTCCCCACAGATTCTATACCCATTCCTTAATTTATTTTAAAGGCAGCTTTAAGAAGAGTAGGAATAGAAGGCTATTTCCTTATCATGATTTTTTTAAAGGTCCACAGAACAGCAACCTGGTGGCTCAGATGGTAAAGAGTCTGCCTGCAGTGCAGGAGACCCAGGGATCGACCCAGGTTCGATCCCTGGGTCAGGAAGATCCTCTGGAGAAGGAAATGGCAACCCACTCCGGTATTCTTGCCTGGAGAATCCCATGGACAGAGGAGCCTGGCGGGCTAAACCCCATGGGGTCGAAAAGAGTCGGACACAACCGAGTGACTAACACAGAGAAGAGCAATGGCCAAAACCATTCTTAACCATGAAACCATAGCAGAGACATTCCCTTTAAAATCGGGAATAAACTGAGGGTGAATCCTATGAGTGTTCAGCTTCCCTTGTAGCTCAGTTGGTAAAGAATCTGTCTGCAGTGCAGGAGATCTGGGTTCAATTCCTGGGTCAGGAAGATCCCCTGCGAAAGAAATGGCAACCCACTCCAGTGGGACACAAGTTTGTGACTAAACCACCACCTATGAGTGTTCATTTAGCATTGTTCTAGAAACTCTAGACAATGCAGTGATATATAAACTAGATATAATAGTTTATATTAAATTTAATGCTGTAAAGAAGGAAGCAAAAATCAAGTGTTCCCAGGTGCTGGGCTGGTTTACCAATCTCACTTTCCCCTTGTCCTTACAAAAGATTTAACTGAAAAACTATTAGACTTAACAAGAGAACTCAGCAAAGTGGCTGGATAAAACACAAACATCTAAGAAATCAATAGCTTTCCTATGTACTAGCAATAACAATTACCAAATATAATAGGAAAAAAAAAATCTACTCACAATGAGCAACATGTAACATATGGAGGGAAAACTTGACTAAAAGATAAAAAGAAAACCCAAATAAATGGAGAGACAGTAAAAAGTTGTCAATTCCGTGCAACTTACCCCCAGCAGTGTATCTTTAACTGGGGTCTAGGGATTACTGCTTTACAATCCCTCAGATGCTTATTAAAATTCAGATTCCTGGGCTGAGCCCAGACTTAAAAGAAAAACAAGAGGGGTAGGTTTTCAAGAAAATTATCTTCTTACTAAGTCCCAAGTGATTCTAATACACATTAAACTTTACCAACCACAGTTTTACATAGGTTTCATAAAACTTCAAGAAGATTCCAACGTCATCTGGAATGAGAGCCAAGAAGGGGGCTGCCCTGACATCTGTTAAAGTGTATTATAAACTTTAAAGATACATATAAAAACATCAAAAACTTCAATAATAAAAATAATGTGGTCTTTTGCAAGAAACAAGAAACAAATCAACTGAACAGAGCAGTCCCAAGAGAAATTCCTGCATTAAGTTACAGAAGTATAATTGTTTCTGTGTGTTAAATGATTACATCACCAGGAAACTGCTGCATCTTTTTTTTCCCACCCACTTTGGAGGTTTTGTTTGGAATGATCTGATGCTACATGCGGAAGTGACTTGGTTGGGGAGGCCACAGGTACCTGGGTTGTAAGGAATAATTATATGACTTAAAATGGGTTTTTGCTGATGATCAGTCTGGTGTGGCCTGGTATAACACCACAAGGAAGTGTTTGAAAGTGAAAGAGACGGATTATATTCACAGGTTCTAGAAGGGGGAGGCCTGGCAGAGGACTACAAGGGAGAAGGGGCCGGCAGTCAGTAAGTGGGTTTAGTCAAGCTGGGTAGGGAGCAGAGAGGGGGAAAGAAAGAAGGCACCTTAGGCAGATGACTTTAGTAGGGGCTAGGGGAGTGTGCACAAGCGGAAGACATGAGGGGATATCACGGTGCTTTTGAATGTCACTAGGTCAAAATCAATGGCACCCCACTCCAGTACTCTTGCCTGGAAAATCCCATGGACAGAGGAGCCTGGTGGGCTGCAGTCCATGGGATCGCTAAGAGTCAGACACGAC
This sequence comes from Dama dama, assembly GCF_033118175.1. NCBI lineage: Eukaryota > Metazoa > Chordata > Mammalia > Artiodactyla > Cervidae > Dama > Dama dama. Next base: position 19,368,211 of record NC_083686.1, on the reverse strand, counting down.
TAAGTGACTTCACTTTCACTTTTCACTTTCATGCATTGAAGAAGGGAATGGCAACCCACTCCAGTGTTCTTGCCTGGAGAATCCCAGGGACGCGGGAGCCTGGTGGGCTGCCGTCTATGGGGTCTCATAGAGTCGGACACGACTGAAGCGACTTAGCAGCAGTAGCAGCAGCAGGTCAAAATCAGGGGAGAGGGTTTCCCTGGTGGTTCAGTGGTTAAGAATCTGCCTGCCAATGCAGGGGACACGGGTTCAATCCCTGCTCCAGGAAGATTCCACATGCCGAGGAACAGGTAGGCCCACGCACCACAGCTACTGAAGCCCATGCACCTGGAGCCCATGCCCTGCAACAGGAGATGCCACCGCAACGAGAAGCCTGCACACCACAACTAGGGACCAGTCCTGCTCCCCGCAACTAGAGAACACATGCTTGCAGCAATGAAGAATCCAGCACAGCCAAAAATAAAGAAAATGAATAAAATTTTTAAAAGAAACAAAATGAAATCAGAAGAAAAGAAGAAGAAAGACACTGTGGTAGGCACCAGCCTATTTCTAACCTGGCCACCTGGGCGGGGGTGAGCATAGCCTGTTTGTGGGGATTTCGAGGCAGTAGGAAAATATGAAGTTTTACAAATTTATAATAGTATACAATCGGCCTTGTGACGCTGCAACATCACTGACAATACCAGGCGGGCTGGATGACGTTTGCCACCTGGGCTGCGGAGGTATTAAAGTGAGCAGAACAGCTTGACTTGGCCATGGGAGGCTAACTCTGCTATAGGTGACAATATATGATGAGAATATGGAACCCAGTCCCACAACCAGGCATGTCACTTTGTCGGCAATAGCCAAGAAGAGAACAGGACAGCGTCTCTGATTCTAAAGAAATCTTTCAGAAGATGCTGGTATGAGAGAGCTTTACCTCTTGGCCCAGGCCTTGTAGTCTGGCCTGTATCTGGGTTAATAATGCCATACAGTAGGAGGTACAGTGTGTGATGAGAAAACAGCTATTTTGAGTTGCTGCTCAGGCATTTTATAGTATATTTCATATACTGATAGTAGGCATTTGGGGCTTCCTAGGTGGCTCAGTGGTAAAGAATCCACCTGCAAATGCAGGGAGGTGCGGGTTTGATCCCTGGGTCGGGAAGATCCCCTGGAGAAGGAAATGGCAACCCATGGGCCTTCTGCACTGCAGGCAGATTCTTTACCATTTGAGTCACCAAGGAAACCCCAGATAACTAGTGGGAAGCTGTGATATAATTCAGGGAGCTCAGCCCAGCACTCTGTGATGACCTAGAGGGGTGGGATGGGGGGAAGGTATGAGCAAGGCTCAAGAGGGAGGGGATATATATATATATATATGGAATATATATATATATAGTTACAACTGATTCTCATTGTTGTACAGAAGAAACCAATACAACATTGCAAAGCAATTATCCTGCAATAAAAAATAAATAACCAATCAGAGTTGAACCCCCAGAAAAGCTAGTAACCTTGGCTCCAACCACCTTATCGGTAAAAGGTGCTTGCTACCCTGCTCTCTATCTTCTGCTCCCCCGACCCACCCCACTATGGAGGGCTGCCCTTCCCCTGGCTCATTGCACGCCCCCATTTCTGGGATCTGTAAGTAATAAAGCTTGTAACTTCACTTTCATTGTGTGAGTGTACTGAAACTGAACCATCAAACAAAAGAACCCGGGCTTTCACTTTCCCAACGTGGCAGCTCAGGTACTGAGGAAGTCACCTGTCAACTTGGTATGGGTGGCCTGGGCCTCCTTGTGATTTGCATGTTTCTTTTAAAAGTATTTATTTATTTCTGTTTATTTATTTGGCTGCACTGGGTCTTAGCTGCAGCATGTGGGGTCTTTAAGTTTCGGCATGTGGGATCGAGTTGCCTGACCAGGAATCAAACCCGGATCCCTGCACTGGGAGCACGGCGTCTTAACCACTGGACCACTAGGGAAGTCCCTGATCTGCATGTTCTTAATTTAAGACGCCATCTGGGGAGAAGGGCACACCTTGAATGGCACAAACCCCTCCCTGGCTAGTAAGTAGTCAAGAGCCAGTCTGTCGTCTATCACCATGTGAGTTAGGGACTCACGGGCTTGTTGCCTAAGGGAAAGTATTTTGTCCAGCCTCTGAATGATCTGAAAAGGCCACAGAAAGGTGCTGGTTGGCAGTCAGGACGTGACTTTGTCTGAGAACAGCCCCACACTGATGCCAAGGCTGGTTGCTCCTGAGGCTATGGCAAACCTTATCAGGATAGGAATCAATATCGTCCTTGGGTTGACAGAAGCCAGAAGCACCTGGTGGGTAAAGAACTTGGAAACCCTAGTGTAACCGTTGCATCCTGGGGTATGGTTTCCTTAGGAAAAGTGTTGGTGGGGGAGCCAACCAGGAAAAATATATAAGGTGCCATGCCTATGAGTCTGGGTCACAATCGTACCTGAAGGTGCCACTATTTAGAGCACAATATACTGTGTTTAACCAATGGGGAGGGGAAAGAAGGTCATGGTTGGAGAAAGAAGGCAAGAGACTGTGGTTGCAAGTTGGGTGCGGGGAGGGTATAAGAAAAGGTATCAGGGAATGGGTGGTCCTTTCCCCAGGATGTCAAAGGGCTGGTTGATGTGAGACATGTGTCTCTTGGAGAAAGCAACAATCTGCATCAATTTAATTAAAAAAATTTTTTTTGGCTGCAAGGCACGGCATGTGGAACTTCCCTGATCAGAGATTGAACATGAGCCCCCTGCAGTGGAAGCGTGGAGTCTTAACACTGGACCACTAAGAAAATCCAAAGATTCCCTTTTTGGCTGTGCCACTTGGTCTGTGGGATCTTATTTCCCAGACCAGGGATCAAACCCAAAACCCCTGCATTGGAAGTGCAGAGTCCTAATCGCTGGACCACAAGGGAAGTCTCTCTATTTATATTAGTAACCTCTATTTCGCCCTTTAGCCATGGAGGCAGAGGGTGTATGCTTTAATAGAGAGCAAGGAGTATACTAGAATCGAGAGCTAAGCAGACAGCAGGCTCAGGAAGGAAAGAAAAATGTCCCACGTCCACTTTGTGCCACAGGAGAGGTGGTCCGTGGGTGTCCCTGGGGTGGAGGTTTTAGTGTAAGAGGTGAAGACATCTCAGACACAGAGGGTGAAGTTGTCTCCAATGCTGTGGTCTTGTGTTGGGGCGATGTCATCTCCAGCCATGAGATTCTGGGCCAGGACAATGTTGTCTGGGATGTGGGACTGGGGGGACCTTTACAAGTGGGTACCCACGTGAGTTGCTGTGAACTTCCAGACTGTAAACCAGCGGAAATGCCTAGGCCAGTAGTAATAAGACCAACGGTCAGCAGAGTGGTGTGTGGCTGTTTTAGTTTTGGTGAAAGTTCTGGTTCAAATGAGTCCTTTCTCAGGCGAGCAGGGGCCTGGCCTGTGGAATAAGCTGTGGTTAATGACTCCTAGGAAAGTACGTGCCCTTGATCTGACCTCTAGCCTGAAGTGGTGAGAGGTAGATTGAAAATTTCTAAAAATAAGTTGAGGCTTGGGGCAACATAGAGAACTTGAGAGTTTACTATTGGTTGTACTAGAATTTGAAAAGGGGTACTGAGTGCTCAGTCGTGTCAACTCTTTGTGACCCCGTGGGCTCTAGGCCATCAGGCTCCTCTGTCCGTGGAATTTTCCAGGCAAGATTACTAGAGTGGGTTGTCATTTCCCAACCCAGGGATCGAACTTGCGTCTCTTGTGTCTCCTGCATTGGCAGGCATATTCTTTACCACTAGTGCCACATGGGAAGCCCATTTGAGAGACCAAATGTCTCTCAATTAAACTGGTTATTTGGAATCTCTCAGGGACATAAACGTTCTATGGGAGACTTCCCTGATGGTCCAGTGGTAAGGAATCTTCCTTGCAATGCAGGAGACTTGAGTTTGATCCCTGGTCAGGGAACTAAGATCCCTCGTGGGGCAGGGCAACTAGGCTGGCGACTTGCAACTACTGAGCCTGTGTTCCACAAGCAGAGAGCCTGTGCATCGTACTAAAAAGATCCCACACGATTCCATGTGCTACGACTAAGATCCAACAGCCAAAAAAAAGGTCCTATCGGCTACTTTTCCAAGTGTCCTGCGTTGTGAATTTTGAAACGTGAAAGTGTGCATCTTGGTTACTGCCAGTAACGTCTGTAACTCTGAAGGCAAGGAGTGTCCTGGCAAAGCCTTGTACTGTGGCCTTAATATATGCAGTGTGTGCGTGTGCTAAGTCACTTCAGTCACGTCAGACTCTTTGCTTCCCTACGGACTATAGCCCAGCAGGCTCCTCTGTCCATGGGATTCTCCATTCTCAGGTGAGAATACTGGAGTGGGTTGCATGCCCTCCTTTAGGGGATCTTCCTGACCCAGGGATCGAACCCGTGTCTCTGATGTCTCTTGCATTAGCAGGCGGGTTCTTTACCACTAGTACCACCCGGGAAGCCTCTTAGTATATATAGAGACCTGTGCAATTTTGGTTTATATTCTGGGTATCAGTGAGGCAAGAGATTTCTAAAATATTTTACCCTGAAGGGGATAATTTTTAGGCTATAGCCCAACAGTTTGTAATAAATATGAGATGGAGCCATTGCTGGCCTGGGTTTCCAGGCAGTGAGATGACCCCCTGGAGTGTGGCTGAGTATGCTGTTGCTTGGGTCCCCTGCTTTATAGGGGACAATCTGGCTCAGGATGATCTGGAAAGGGGCAGCATCCCACTGAACTCCATCCTATATGAAGTGAGAAGCGCCACCTATACCGTACGTGAACTCCCACTGCTCTTCCCTCAGTTAATCCAAGGATGCCTTCCAGGTAGCTAAGTGGTCTGGGGGTGACCTTCTCCAGTACCCTGGCATCTGGCAAGGGACAGAGGTCTAGGGAAACCACCCCTCCTGTAGGTGGTGAATACACCAAAAGGCCCTAGTGGGGCTCCCTCTTGTCTTAAGGAGGCCTTGGGAGCCATGCTAAGCTTGTGGCATGCTTATGATCCAAAGCAGAAGCACTCACAGTGGCTCAGATGGTAAAGAATCTGCCTGCAATGCAGGGGACCCAGGTTTGATTCCTGGGTTGGGAAGATCCCCTGGAGAATGAAATGGCTACCCACTCCAATATTCTTGCCCAGAGAATCCCACGGACAGAGGAGCCTGGTGGGCTACAGCCCATGGGGTCGCAAAGAGTCAGACATGACTAAGCAACAAACCACACATACAAAGCAGAAGGGACAGCTGGGTATGGAGGGTCACAGGCTCCAGGTCTGTGAGAGCTTCTGTTTTCAGGAAGGCTCAGTAAGTAGCCATCACTCATTGTTTTAATGGTGTATCGCATGAGACCAAGGGGGCAGTTTCTTGCATCAGAAGCCCTGGGGCAACCAATGGCCATTATATTAATAAGTGGTCTGGAGACTTCAAGAGGCATGAAAAGAGGCTGCCAAAGCCTCTATAGGAGGAGTTTTTGAAGACACTGGTAGGAGTGCCTGTAGATTTCAATTTGTAAGTAAAATTCATAAATGAGAAGTATGTTGTCATCAGAATCCAAAGAGGACAAAATGATGTTTAGTTACTAACATACACTATAATGTGTGTCCTATGCATGCCCTTGGAGGAGACTGTGATTTGTTATTTTTCCTCTACTTAGTTCTTTTTTTGTCACTGTTGGTTTAATCAGTAAGTAATCTTGGACTAGGGTGATGTTTGCTACCTCTGGTTTTTGCTGGGTTCATAAGGTTTGCAGCTCCTTCCTTCCTCCCTTCCTTCCTTTTCCCTTGGGCTTGTAGCCACCAAAAGTGGCAGTTTGTCTACCCAACACTTTATTTATTTAGGTTCCTGCTAGCACTGGTCTTTAGTTGTGATAAAGGGGAAGGGAGAAGAGGAAGGACCGGCTTAATTCCAGGCAGAAGCCTCTCTGGGACTGCCTTCCCCTCCTGCCCCCAACCAACCACAGGATAATCAGCCCATTTTTTCGTTCCCTCTTTTTTTTTTTTTGCTGTTTTGGTAAAATCTTTTTGAGTGTTTTGTATCTCCCAGCAGCTATTTTTTTTTTTCCCCTCTGTCTTTGGACAAACTCCTGGTGGTCTCCATTGACTGCAGCTGTGAGGAAGGGGGTGGGAGATGTCCTCTCTTGGGGTGGGGGTCCCCATCTACCTCCCTCTAGAGGGGCTGGGGTCTATAAGCAGGAGATCTGGAGCGGCCTCAAGTTCTTTGTTCTGTGCCGATTTAATTCTAAGGAGACTACTAGCATGTCAATAGCACTTAAGTGGACCCAGAGATCTCAGGTAACCTAAGGAACAGCCTCAGGTATTTTAGGGGGGCAGGATTAAAGTGCTCCTCTCCTCCCCCTACACACCCCACAGCCCTTTTTTTTTCCCACTTGAGCCACCTGTCTGCATAAATGGGAACCCTGATACTCTATGGGCTTGGGGGCTGAAAGAGGGATGCTGCAGATGGGGTTGCCATCCCCAGCAGGACGGATCCTTACAGGACCTTACGGCTGACACTCTGTGCGGGGTCTCCCGACACCAAATGAGAAGGCAGGGGTACTCCTGGTGTCAATCAAAGCCACAGGGCAGTGTGGACGGGGTCATGAGCCGATACCACGGGCCACAGTGACCCCTCGGCTGTGGGCGCTGACACTCAGCCCTTGGTACCACTTCACGGTGCCTTAACAAACATACGGGTGGTAGAAGGAAATGGCAGCCCACTCCAGTATCCTTGCCTGGAAAATCTCATGGAGGAGACTGGCAGACCATAGTCCGTGGGGTTGCAAAGAGTCAAGCATGACTGAGCACAGCACAGCCTAATTAGTCCGAGCTCTGTCCAGTCAAAGCTATGGTTTTTCCAATAGTCGTATATGGATGTGAGAGTTGGACAATAAAGGAGGCACGTGCAGAATTGATGCTTTCCAACTGTGGTGCTGGAGAAGACTCTTAAGAGTCCCTTGGACAGCAAGGAGATCAAACCAGTCAATCCTACAGGAAATCAACCCTGACTATTCATTGGAAGGACTGACGCTCAAGCTCAACCTCCAGTACTTTGGCCACCTGATGCGAAAAGCTTACTCTTTGGAAAAGACCCTATTTCTGGGAAGATTGAGGGCAAGAGAAGAAGCGGGCAACAGAGGATGAGATGGTTGGATGGCATCACTGACTCAATAGACATGAGTTTGAGCAAACTCAGGGAGATGGTGAAGGACGGGGAAGCCTGGCCGGCTGTAGTTCATGGGGTCACAAAGAGTCAGACACGACTTAGCGACTTAACGACAATAACCAGGATGCAGGCAAAATGACAGGCTAGCTGCCCAGCGGCTCTGCTTACCTGCAGCCCCAAGATGACCAGCCTTCTCCTGTGAGGCTCACAACTGGGAAACGAGATCCTGGGACGTTCCACTGGGCTCAGGGCATGGTCTGCACTTTAGGGTGGGGATTCTTGGAGCCTAGGTGGCACTTGAATGCCAAGACAGAGCCTTTCAAATGCCTGAGCCCAGGTGCCACAGCCCATTCATCATCCAGAGCCGTCCTGGGGCATATCCGTGGGGCTTTCCATTTCTGGCTTAGATCATCCCATCCTCCACGCCAAATGTGTTGCAAGGAGTCATAACATTACTTAAACTGTTGTTGGGGTGTTTTTTGTTTATGGAGGATCAGTCTGACAAGGACATGGAACATCACCATGGGGAGGGGTATGAAAGTGAAAGAGCTTGGTCAGACGCAGGAGTCCTAGAAGAGGGAGGTGCGGTGGGACGCGGAGGGGACCACACGGGAGGAGTGCCCAGGGAGCGGCTCAACCGGGCAGGTAGCAGCCGAGACAATGCGGCCCAGAGGGCAGTGCCTTCACAGGGGCTTGGGGAAAGTGCACATGCCAAAGATGCCAGGGGATTTCATTGGTGTCTTTGTACGTCATGAGCTCACAGTCAGGGGAGGGTCAGAGGGGAGCTTATGGCACCTCCAGCCTATCACACTGACTTGGTCATCCAGGCAGGGTGCCCACAGCCTGTCTGTTGGATGCTGAGGCACCAGGAAAACATGAAATTTTTAAAATTTACAATGTCAAAGAATGCTCAAACTACTGCACAATTGCACTCATCTCACACGCTAATAAAGTAATGCTTAAAATACTCCAAGCCAGGCTTCAGCAATACGTGAACTGTGAACTTCCAGATGTTCAAGCTGGTTTTAGACAAGGCAGAGGAACCAGAGATCAGATTGCCAACATCCGCTGGATCATTGAAAAAGCAAGAGAGTTGCAGAAAAACATCTATTTCTGCTTTATTGACTATGCCAAAGCCTTTGACTGTGTGGATCACAACAAGCTGTGGAAAATTCTGAAAGAGATGGGAATACCAGACCTCCTGACCTGCCTCTTGAGAAACCTGTATGCAGGTCAGGAAGCAACAGTTAGAACTCGACATGGAACAACAGACTGGTTCCAAATAGGAAAAGGAGTACGTCAAGGCTGTATATTGTCACCCTGCTTATTAACTTATATGCAGAGTACATCATGAGAAATGCTGGGCTGGAGGAAGCACAATCTGGAATCAAGATTGCAGGGAGAAATATCAATAACCTCAGATATGCAGATGACACCACCCTTATGGCAGAGAGTGAAGAAGAACTAAAGAGCCTCTTGATGAAAGTGAAAGAAGAGAGTGAAAAAGTTGGCTTAAAGCTCAACATCCAGAAAACTAAGATCATAGCATCCGGTCCCATCACTTCATGGCAAATAGATGGGGAAACAGTGGAAACAGTGGCTGACTTTCTTTTTCTGGGCTCCAAAATCACTGCAGATGATTGCAGCCATGAAATTAAAAGATGCTTACTCCTTGGAAGGAAAGTTATGACTAATCTAGATAGCATATTAAAAAGCAGAGACATTACTTTGCCAACAAAGGTCCATCTAGTCAAGGCTATGGTTTTTCCAGTGGTCATGTATGGATGTGAGAGTTGAACTATAAAGAAAGCTGAGTGCTGAAGAATTGATGCTTTTGAACTGTGGTGTTGGAGAAGACTCTTGAGAGTCCCTTGGACTGCAAGGAGCTCCAACCAGTCCATCCTAAAGGAGATCAGTCCTGGGTGTTCATTGGAAGGACTGATGTTGAAGCTGAAACTCCAATATTTTGGCCACCTGATGTGAAGAGCTGACTCATTGGTAAAGACCCTGATGCTGGGAAAGATTGAGGGCAGAAGGAGAAGGGGATGACAGAGGATGAGATGGTTGGATGGCATCATCGATTCAATGGACATGGGTTTGGGTGGACTCTGGCAGTTGGTGATGGACAGGGAGGCCTGGCGTGCTGCGGTTCATGGGGTCACAAAGAGTCGGACACAACTGAGTGACTGAACTGAACTGACACCTCAGGTAGGGAAAGGAGTATGTCAAGGCTGTATACTGTCAACCTGCTTATTTAACTTATATGCAGAGTACATCATAAGAAACGCTGGGCTGGAGGAAGCACAAGCTGGAATCAAAGATTGCAGGGAGAAATATCAATAACTTCAGATATGCAGATGACACCACCCTTATGGCAGAAAGCGAAGAAGAACTAAAGAGCCTCTTGATGAAAGTGAAAGAGGAGAGTGAAAAGTTGGTTTAAAACTCAACATTCAGAAAACTAAGATCATGGCATCTGGTCCCATCACTTCAGGGCAAATAAATGGAGAAACAGTGGAAACAGTGACAGACTTAATTTTCTTGGGCTCCAAAATCACTGCAGATGGCGACTATAGCCATGAAAGTAAAAGACACTTGCTCCTTGGAAGAAAAGCTATGACTAACCTAGACAGCATATTAAAAAGCAGAGAGATTACTTTGCCAACAAAGGTCTGTCTAGAAAAAACTATGGTTTTTCCAGTAGTCATGTATGGATGTGAGAGTTGGACTATAAAGAAAGCTGAGAGCCGAAGAATTGATGCTTTTGAACTGTGGTGTTGGAGAAGACTCTTGAGAGTCCCTTGGACTGCAAGGAGATCCAACCAGTTCATCCTAAAGGAAATCAGTTCTGAATATTCATTGGAAGGACTGATGCTGAAGCTGAAGCTCCAATACTTTGGCCACCTGATGCGAAGAACTGATTCATTTGAAAAGACCCCAATGCTGGGAAAGATTGAAGGTGGGAGGAGAAGGGGATGACAGAGGATGAGATGGTTGGATGGTATCTCTGACTCTATGGACATTAATTTGAGCAAGCTCTGGGAGTTGGTGATGGACAGGGAAGCCTGGCATGGTACAGTCTATAGGGTTGGTTGCAAAGAGTCAGATATGACTGAGCAACTGAACTGACTGACAAACTGGGGCAATATTTATAAGCAGTGCAACCAAAGGATAATATTCTTCATTTATAATGACTGTATAAATAAGAAAACAGCAAATGCATTAAAGTAAAAATGGGCAAAGACATTGCAAAAGATTTTACAGAGGTATTTCTCTGGTGGTCCAGTGGTTAAGATTCCATGCTTCCAGTGCAGGGGACACAGATTCGATCTCTGGTTGGGGAACTAAGATTCCACATGCCACTTAGCCAAAAAAAATTTTTTTTTACAGAAAAAGAAATTTCCATGTTAAGTACACAGAATTTTGTCAAATTTATGAACAATTCATGAAATGAACTTTTAAAAATCAGTTTCTATTTGTACCCAATCCAAAAAAGGTTTTTTTTTTTTTTTCCAATGGTAATACTTAAATTGGGTGAAGCTGTAGGTAAATGAGTACTCTACAACGCTGATGAACCAGGCCATCTTATGCATTTTGGAAAACAATTTGGTAATAAGTATCAAGAGATACTTTGATACCTGTTTTTTGCCTTTGTATTTCTACTCAAAAAAAGTGTAGTGGGTTAAATATTGTTCCTCTCAAGTAAAATAAACCTAAGTCCTACCCCTCATTACCTATGAATGTTACCTTATTTAAAAACAGGCCCTGTGCAGGTATAATTAACAAAACATCTTAAAAACAAATCATCTTGAATATATACTGATGGCCAACAGGCAAATGCAAAGTTGTTCAACACTGCTAATTATTAGGGAAATGCAAATCAAAATGCACAATGAGATTTCACCTTATACCATTAGAATGGCCATTATCAAAAAGATAAGAAATAACAAATGTTGGAGTGTCGGAGTAAAAAGAATCCATGTACCTTGTTGATGGGAAGGTAACTGATGCAGTTACTATGGAAAACAATATGGATATTTCTCAAAAAATTGAAAATAAAGCTACCATGTGATCCAAAAATTAAAAAAAGAAAGAAATCATCATAGATTTAAGATATGGCTTAGATTCAATGACTGATGTTCTTATAAGAAAAGAAGGGGACACAGAGAGACATACATAGAGAAGGCCATGTGAAGACAGGTAGAGACTGGAGTGACGATACCACAAGGAATGCCAGGAGGTGCCAGAAACCGGAAGAAGCCAGGAGTGATTTTCCCTCTAGAGCCTTCAAAGGGAGCATGACCCTGCCAACACCTTGGCTTTGAATTTCTGGTCTCTAGAACTATGAGAAAATAAACTTCTGCTGGATTAAGTTACTGTGCGTGCATGCTAAATCCAACTCTTTGCAACCCTATAGAGTGTAGCTTGCCAGCCTCCTCTGTCCATGGGATTCTCCAGGCAAGAATACTGAAGTGGGTTGCGTGCCCTCCTCCAGGGCATTTTCCCAATCCAGGGATCCAATGCATGTCTCTTACATCAAACCTGTATTGGCAAGCAGGTTCTTTACCATTAGGGTCACCTGGAAAGCCCTAGTTAAGCTACTAAGTTTGTGTAATTTGTAGTGGTAGCCTTTGGAAACAAATATACTACAGAAACAATCAGCAGTGAGAATAAATGTTTACACATAAAGACGCTCATCTTTGCATGATTTATGCTTTTGTTGTTCAGTTGCTAGCTTGTGTTTAACTCTTTGTGATCCCATGGACTGTAGCCCAACGGGCTTCTTTGTCCTTCACTATCTCCCACAGTTTGCAGCAGTCCAAAATTAGGAAAACTTAAAGCAATGAAAAAAAACAGGAAGATTAAGGAAGTTATGATAAACCATAATATATTCCGCAGCCATTGAAATATGTTTTGAAGAACTTCTAATGCCATAGGAAAATGCTATTGTATTTAAGTGTAAAATTCAGGATACAAAAGCATATGTACAATGTCACCCCCAAATACAACTGCATTACAGTTACTTATTTTTTTAATTTTTAATTTTTTATTTTTATTTTCTGAATAACAGTGATGAACAGCATGAGTAAAAAGTCCTAAATAGAAAGTAGAACATAAAGTCAACAATAAAGTAAAGGAAAAGCAAATCATGGCCTAGGAGAGTTTATCTCAGGAAATATATAGTTATTATTACAAAGATATGCAGTACACTATTGAGTCAAATAAGATTAACCCTATGAGGATGTTGAAAAGGCTGACCAAATTCAGTGCTCATCCCTTGCAAGATATCTAGGAAAACTAGGGTTAGAAGGATTTTATTTTATTTTTTATAGAAGGATTTTATAATGGGTATCTCTTATAAGCCAACAGCCAATATTATTTTTTTGACATGAAAAGGGAGCTTTCCTATTAAAATAAGGATGAATCAATTATGATGTTAAAAAAGAGACAACAGTCCCCAAATGGAGTCTCTTGTCCTAAGCCCACATCACCAAACCAAGAGTTAATACCAAAGCTAGCTGCTATTTCAACCTCTCCCGGGCTGTAACCTTTAACCAGTCAGACTGGAATTACTTGGTTAGCACTAGCACAGTAATCTGCTTGACAGACTCCTGTCTTCTCCCAAAAGAAGGGGACATTGCCTGAAACAATCCACCCTTTGTACAATAAATTTTGTGTCCTGCCTCTTCTGCCTATAAAAGTCTTCCATTTTGTACAGCTTCTAGAAACTCCTTTCTGTCTTCTAAATGGGATGATGCCCAATTCAAGAATCATTAAATAAAGCCAGTAAGATCTTTAAATTTTACTCAGTTGAATTGTTTTTTTTTTTTGAAAAAACAACTATCAACACTGTTTGGGCAGGTTTTACCAATTCATCAAAAAAGAAACAGAAATAAAGGGCTTCATTATAAGAAATGCAGAAATGGAATTATCTGCAACAATAAGGTCAGAGAATTGATTAAAATATTATTTGAATTAATGAGCATTTATATAAAGGATTGGATAAAAGATGAAAATTCAAACAGTTTTTTATTATACAGTAAAGAAACAGAACAGAAACATAATAGGTTTACAAGAGCAACAAAACCCATAATCTAGAACTATCTGTAACGAGAAATGTACATGAAAAAAACTCACAAAATTCTGACAGACAGAAAAGTTTGAATAAACACTTCTGGAGGGTTAATTAGAATGCTGTGAAGAAAGTCACTCTCACCAAATTAATTTAGAGATATCAAAGAATTCAATAGAAAAAAACTCAAGGGGATTAATTTGGAATGTGACAGTGTTTTTAATGTTCATCTGGAATAATTGCTGAAATACACAACTATATATAAAAACTGTGTCTAAGTCCCCTTTTGCAATCTACTTAGTAAGCCTAAAGAAAGTTAGTTTTATTTGAAGATTCACAAAATAATTCATTCAACATCTCTACCTGTTCTTTTAGTGGTCAAATTAATAGAGAAGATATTACCATTCATTACTCAGGAGGTTTCAAAATTGAAGGATATTTTCTTTAAAGATTTTTTTTCCCTTATGCATTATATCTTTTATACTTTATTCCCTTTTATCCTGGCTAATTTCCTCTAGGGAAATGCCAACCTCTGCAAAGCTTTGTGGTTATTTTGAAGTACCCAACAAAACCTTTTTATTTACATATTAAACCTTATTTTTATACTGGCATAAAGACAGGCTGGTATAGTAAAAGGCTGGGCTATATTTGAATCACAGCTCTGCCTCTTTCACAGTATGCTTCCATTTATTTGTTTTTGAAAAGTAGATTAATATATCCAACTCAAATATTTATCGGGAGGATATATTAATAGTAACATAACTATTACCTAGCACAGAGCTTGGCATATACTAGAAAATTAGTAAGTGTGATTAACTATGTTTATATACTTTCTAAGTGTGGTCTTCTATCTCTGTATTTACCCAGTTTTCGAATGTAACTATTTACCCTTGTTTAATCCAATCTCATGATCGTTAGACCACCACTGTTCACATATGTTTCCAGTGCTAGGCTGTGATCTCTTAGCAGGAGAAGGCCATGTTTTACTCATAGAGCTCCGTCGAGACCAATGCTATCTGCATTTCAGATGCCCATTGATTGAAAGAAAAGAAAAATTAAAAATGAGGGAAGAAGGAAGATGGAGTTGATCCTCACAATGTATGTAGCATGTTTGCACTCTAGCAATAAAATTTTATTTCATTATGGTGGTGCATGGCGCTCAGTCACTCAGTCATGTCCGACTCTCTGTGACCCCATGGACTGTAGCCTACTAGGTTCCTCTGTCCATGGGATTTCCCAGGCAAGAACACTGGAGCAGGCTGCCATTTCCTTCTCCAGCATATCTTCCCAACACATTATATCTTAAGTTTAAAAAAAGTCTAATATTTTAGCAGATCTACTAAATTAGTATGAAAAGGTAAATTGACACATACAGATCAGACTAAATCATTGAAGGGCCCAAAATAAACCACAAACCAATCTGTCCATAACAATTATTGAACTCCTACCATGTATTTAAGTGATTTCAGGGTTCTGGCTCTTTATTCTGTCACCTATCCATGGTTTAATAGTGAAGAAATGTTGATGTACTGAAACAGCCAAAATCTCATGTATTATAAAAGTCAAGAACTAGAGACTTATGAGTCCCATAATACCAATAGTAGTCCTGCCTTGCTCTACAGTATTATTTTGTTTTACTGCATATGGTCTGGACTCCAGGGCTTTATTTATGAGCAGTGGAGTGGAATTACAGCTGCCAAGAGGAAAAGGTTACGTTTTTTAAAAACTTATACTACATATAAAACAAGTACAATTTTCCTGAATGCCTAACTGGTGAGCTTACAAAATTTTAATATTATCAAGTTAATGTCTGAGTCATTAATGAGAAGATACTAATTTTCAAAATGGTACCTAAGAAAGCTCTAAATTAAATATAATCAAATGCAAAAATACAGGAGAAGCTAATCAATGTTCAGGAGGGGACAGGGTTTAGGGAAAAGATGGGGAGAGGGCCTTAAAGCTACAGGCACAAGTCAGGTCTTCCCTGGTGGGCCAGTGGTTAAGACGTCTCACTTCCACTGCAGGGGGCATGAGTTCGATCCCTAGTCAGGGAACTAAGACCCCACATGACAAGTGTTATGGCCAAATAAAAAATAAAATAAAGATTTAAAAAGCTATTTAAGTGTAAATAGAAGGGACAGGGAGGGCATTTCAGTGTGGGGACCTTGCAAACAAAAGTAAGAACAAAAATGACCAGGAAAGCCAAGATTAGACTCCAGTGAGTGGGAAGTAAAATTCTACATTAGAGAGGAGTTGGAAGTAAAACATGGATAGATAAAATGGGCTCAGATTATATATGGTCTTGAAAGGCAACACCAGGAGCTTGGATTTGATCCCACAGTAAGATACTATCTCAAGAGAGTTCTTGGCCTGGGGAGACCTGACAACAATGAAATAATGGGGAGATGAGGCAGACAGCACTGTGTCAAGGAGACACTAATGGCCAAGAGGCAGAGAAGCCAAAGTGGAAACTGCTGCACTGTTTGCACATAAGAAATCAGTATTATTTAACATCATCTTAAAAATCTCTACTGCCTGGGAATAGACCAGTTATTTCTGCATAGCCCTTCCCTGGTGGCTCAGACGGTAGAGAATCCACCTGCAATGTGGGAGACCTGGGTTCAATCCCTGGGTTGGGAAGATCCCCTGGAGTAGAAAATGGCAACACACTCCAGTATTCTTGCCTGGAGAATTCCATGGACAGAGGAGCCTGGCGGGCTACAATCCATGGGGTCACAAAGAGTTGGACACAACTGAGTGATTTGCACTTTCACTCACTTTCTACAAAGCAAACAATGGAAAAATAGAGCATGCAGCAGTGCCAGGCCAGGGCAACGTAAGGTCAGGCCTTCTCTGAATTTACACTTTGCATCCAGGTGGTCATGGGTGTCACTAAAAGGGTCCAGGTGAAAGACACCCTAAGTGGGCTTTAGAAAATGTCAAACGGAACTGAATTACCACTAACCCAGTTAAGATAAGGAAAGAGCCAGGACTAGAACTTCATAGTGTGTCCAATACTTGGTAAGCATGCATGCATGCTCAGTCATGTCTGACTCTGCAACTCCATGGACTGTAGCCCACCAGGATCCTCTGTCCATGGGATTACCTGTGGACAGCAAAAATACTGGAGTGGCTTGTCATTTCTTCTCCAGGGGATCTTTCCAACCCAGGGATCAAGCAGGAGTCTCCTGTGTGTCCAGCACTGGCAGGTGGATTCTTTACCATTGAGTCACCTCAGAAGCCCCCAGCACTTAGTAAGACATTACCAAATAAGTAGTACCTTTTTGTGAGTACAGAAAGGCGAACTGACCTTTCTGGGGCTGGGGCGGTGGCAGGCGTAGGGTTCGCAGCTGTGCAGACACAAAACTGCTCCATGCTTCAGTGCCTGTGAAATTCTTTATGAAATGAGCCACCTGCATTAAACTTATTTTTTTATTTTATTTATTTATTTTTTCATTTATTTTTATTAGTTGGAGGCTAATTACTTCACAATATTGTAGTGGTTTTTGCCATACACTGACATGAATCAGCCATGGATTTACATGTGTTCCCCATCCCGATCCCCGCTCCCGCCTCCCTCTCCATCCCATCCCTCTGGGTCTTCCCAGAGCACCAGCCCTGAGCACTTGTCTCATGCACCCAACCTGGGCTGGTGTAAACTTATTTTTTAAAAAAATCAGACTAAATCATTGAGGAGCCAAAAATAAACCATAAACCGATCTGTCCATAATAACTACTGAATTCCAACTATGTACCTCAATGATTTCAGGGTTCTGGCTCTTAATTCTATTGCCTATCCATGGTTTAATAATGAAGAAATGTTGATATATGGAAATAGTCAAAGTCTCACGCATTATAAAAGTCAAGAACTAGAGACTTATGAGTCCCATCATGGCAATAGTAGCCCTGCCTTGCTCTACAATTCCCACTAATTCAGTTAAGGTAAAGAAAGACCCAGTACTTTCTTTAGTGTAAAATACTTACAATATTTCACAGTGTGTCCAGCACTTGGTAAGACTTCAGCAAATAAGTACAACGGTTTTGTGAGCAACACTCTGCAAAGCCCATTCACATATTATATCAACAGCTGGTACGTATAGAACACTTTGGGTGTTCAGGCACATTGACTACAACCCTAGGAAGTAGGTAGCGTCATCCAGAGATGATGCCCAGAGGACAGTTACTGCTACTTCCTGGAGCCAGAACCGGGGCCCAGGGACTGTGCTCTTAACACTACACTCTACTGCTGCTCATCCTACTTGCCCTTTCAAACAACCTATGAAATAAGTAAGACGAATCTGATTTGTTTGAAAAATATTTATAGAGTTCTTACCCACCAGGCCTCATACCACACACTGAGTTTCCAATGATGGATGAACCATACCACCCCTACTCTGAAGAAGCTGACAGTCTAGTAAGCAAAACTGACAGATAATCCACATTTTCCTGATGAACAACAGAAACTCTAAGCTTCCATAAATTAAATATCTTATCCGAGCACACAGCCAGCTAGAGCGTGATCAGGCCAGGTGACCATGTTAAATGCTAACATCACATCTCTGAGTCTAATATTTACTCCAGGTAATGATGTTAACTTCCTTTGCTGGCCTGCTGGGCAAAAACAAAAGAAAACAAAACAACAATATCATAACCAGGACTATCTAGTCTAACCCAACTTTTATAAAAAGAGCCTGATCTTGGTAAGAAGGAAACATTAAACCAAGCTATTGTGATTCTGATGCAAACAGCACAGACCACTTATGCCAATTCACAAATCATTTCAACAGCTGGAAAATCTATCATTTCAACCATTAATTGCCCTGTCATCAAACATTTTGGCTAAACATATTTCAGGTACTTTGGGTGAATCGCTTACAATGGGCCACTTTTCTCAAGGAAAATCAAGATAAATCCTTGTGGTCTGCAAAGCTAACGATGACCCCAAAAGATTCAGTTCCACAGTAATTATAACCATTTTCCATTTTTCCTTCTGCTCTTTTAATGCTCCCTAAAGGCGGCCCAGAACCTTTCTTTCATATGTAAGAGAATTGTCCCAAACGACCTAACTGTACCAGCCTGCAAAATCTGTTTCACAAAACTTGGCCCATTACAACTTTCAGAGTGAACATTACACAATAAGACTTAAAGCCCCTCTTGGCCCAGGAGTAACTGGCAACAAGTGCAGCAAGGATTCATTAGCTGCTTTTACACAAAGGATGTTTAAACCCTGCACTCAAGCCATGCCGGTAGTAGATCTTTTAACTTCTTTGTTTTTTCTCAAAAGGGTCCTGACGGGGATCAATCACACATGTGGTGTAGGCAGCTAGTCACGATCATATGACTTGGAGGGTAATAATAATGGCTTCCCAGCCCCTAAATAAATCCCCTCCCAGCCTCTCAAAGTAGCCAAATTTAAGGAAGAGAAGTTCGATCACGGGGAGCTAATAGGGTTATTAAGGAGGTTAACAGGTATTTGTCCTTGTGATACTGGAGAAGACTCCTGAAAGTCCCTTGGACAGCAAGGAGATCAAACCAGTCAATCTTAAGGGAAATCATCCCTGAATACTTGTTGGAAGGACTGATGCCGAAGTCCAGTATTTTGGTCATCTGATGCAAACAGCCAAATCATTGGAAAAGTTCCTGATGCTGGGAAAGATTGAGGGCAAAGGAGAAAAGGGCATCAGAGGATGAGATAGCTGGATAGCATCACTGATGCAATGGACATGAACTTGGGCAAACTTCAGGAGATGGTGAGGGATGGGGAGGCTGATATGCTGCAGTCCATGGGGTCGTAAAGAGTCGGACACGATTGGGCGACTGAAAAACAACAAGTATTTACCAAATGTGTGCTATGAGCCCAAGACAACAGGAGACCAGGCATAGCCCATGTGACCAATGTCATTAAGACATAAATGCAGTGCATTTCAATAATTTTAATATCTATTTTTGTTGTTGTTTAGTCACAAAGTCATGTCCAACTCTTTTCCGAATCCAAGGACTGTAGCCCGCCGGCCTCCTCTGTTTATGGGATTTCCCAGGCAAGAATACTGGAGTGGGTTGCCACTTTCTTCTCCAGGGGATCTTCCCGACTCAGGGATTGAACCCACAACTCCTGTGTCTTCTGCACTGTTCATGAAGGATAGAGTAGCATGAAGGGCCTTGGGGGAGTCTTCCACCTACTCTTCCAGCCTCATTTCTGAGCATCCAAGGAGCCAGCCCCTCTGAACAACCAGTGGCTCCCCAAGCTGCCCAGTGTCGTTGCCCAGGCTCCGTGCTAAGGGCTGCAGATACAAAGATGTAGGCAGTCCCCACCCCCAGGCGGCCCACAGACAATCAGGAAACACGTGCAGTGACAGATGGGTGCGGGATTAGGGAGCTCTGAAGGGAGGAAGCTGACCCCGCACTGAGGGCAACGGGAGGGCAGGCGAGGAGGAAATGACCCTGAGCTATGTCTCCAGGGATGCAGGGGGTTCCCATGCAGCTGCGGTGGCCTGTGCGGGGCATCCCACCACCGTGGGTGCAGGAAGCCGAGCTCCTGGTGCTCAGAGCAGAATGGGTCAGGCCATGAGTGGTGAATGAGAAGCTGGGAGGAGGGCAGGTGCCTGGCACGGCGGGGATGACTACAGTGTAGCTGATGGGGCTCCACTGAATGTTCCTTCAGCATTTACAACAGGGACGCGTGCTCATTGCAAGCACTTCAAAAGGTACACAGCAGGAAAAAGAAGATGAAAAGGGTTCCAAATCCCATAGGCTAGAACTGAAAAACCAGTCATTTCAAACATTAAATATCCTGCCATCAGTCATTTTGGCTAAACATTTCAGATACTTTGGGGGAATCATTTACACTGGGCCACTGTAAGGATGGCCTGTTAACATTTTGATGTACAATCTTTTATACATATATGTATGTATTAATATGTTTATATATTGTTTTACCTATGCTGTGCTGTGCTGAGTCACTCAGTCATATCCGACTCTTTGTGACCCCGCAGACTGTAGCCCGCCAGGCTCCTCTGTTCATGGGATTCTCCAGGCAAGAATACTGGAGTGGGTTACCGTGCCCTCCTCCAGAGGATCTTCCCAACCCAGGGATGGAACCCAGGTCTCCTGCATTGCAGATGGAATCTTTATGTCTGAGCCACCAGGGAAGCCCAAGAATACTGGGGTGGGTAGCCTATCCCTTCTCCAGGGGAACTTCCCGACCCAGGAATCAAACCGGGGTCTCCTGCACTGCAGGTGGATTCTTTACCAGCTGAGCTACCAGGGAAGCCCACATTTACCTACACTAACAAATACATTTTTCTTTAAAAATGAAATCATTTAAAGTGTGGTGGATTTCCCTGGTGGCTCAGACAGTAAAGGATCTGCCTGCAATTGAGGAGACCTGGGTTTGATCCCTGGGTCAGCAAGATCCCCTGGAGAAGGGAGTGGCTACCCACTCCAGTATTCTTGCCTGGGAAATCCCATGGAAGAAGAGCCTGGTGGGTTACAGTCCATGAGGTTGCAAAGAGTTGGACACGACTAACACACACACATATACATACAATGAAATATTATTTAGCCTTAAAAAGAAAGAAAGTTCTGGGGCTTTCCTAGTGGTCCAGTGGTTGAGACTTCACCTTCCAATGCAGGGG
The DNA here is from genome assembly GCF_033118175.1 of Dama dama. Taxonomy (NCBI): domain Eukaryota; kingdom Metazoa; phylum Chordata; class Mammalia; order Artiodactyla; family Cervidae; genus Dama; species Dama dama. The sequence continues at coordinate 19,347,348 of NC_083686.1, read as the reverse complement.
GTGCAGGTTTGATCCCAGGTTAGGGAGCTAAGATTCCACAGGCTTCTGTGGACAAAAGAACAAAACATAAAACAGAAGCAATACTGTAACAAATTCAATAAAGACTTGAAAAAAATGGTCCATGTCAAAAAAATCTTAAAAAAGAAAAAAAGGAAAATTCTGACATGTTACAACATGGATAAACCACCACAATATTGTGCTAAGTGAAATAGGCCAATCAGAAAAAGACAAATGCTATACAACTCCATTTATATGAGCACCTGGAGTAGTCAAATTCATAGAGGCGCAGGTAGATGGAGGTGACGGCTGTCTGGGGGAGGAGGGGGGGAAAGTGAGCAGTTGTTTAAGGGGTGGAGTTTCAGTTTTGTAAGATGGTAAGATTTTGGAGATTGGCTGTACCTATGTGAATATACTTAACACCCCTGAACTGTATACTTAAAAATAGTTAAGATGGTAAAGTTTATGTTATGTGTTTTTTTTTAACCACAGAAAAGAAAAATAAATAAAATGTGAAAAAGAAATTCACTTGATAAAGCTATTTTAATACTTTTTTCACTCATTATTTTGGGGATTGCCTTTCCACATGAGATACACACACACACACACACACACACACACACATGCCACCATCAATATTTCAGATAACTCTATAGTATTCTAACGTAGTTGTTGATCAGTCACGCAGTCATGTCTGACTCTTTGTAACCCCATGGACTGCAGCATGCCAGGCTTCCCTGTCCTTCACCATCTCCTGGAACTTGCTCAAACTCATGTCCATTGAGTTGGTGATGCCATCCAACCATCTCGTCCTCTGTCGTTCCCTTCTCCTCCTGCTTTCAATTCCAGTGTAGAGATCTACCTTAATTTATTTAACCTAGGAGAATTACTTTTTAAGATAGATGAAACCTGCAAAGTCTTGGTTGATAGGAAGGAGCTGTGACGGCCGATGGGAAGGAGTCAGTAAAGGGTTAACAAAGATGCAAGACCACAGAAGAGAGAGGAATATTAATAGAGCAAAAGTTCCAAAGAAAGCATGAGGGGACTTCCCTGGTGGTCCAGTGGTTAAGGCTCCCCACTCCCAATGCAAGGGAGCATAGGTTTGTCCCTGGCCAGGGAATTAGATCCTATAAGCCTCAACTAAGAGCCCGTGTGCCACAACTAAGACCTGGCACAGCCAAATAAATTTTTTTAAAAAGACCATGTTTATTAAAACAACAAAACAAAAGTGAAACAACAACAACTAAAAAAAAAACCCCACAAAGACAGCATGAAGAGATGGCATGCAGGGTCCAAGTATTGGGCCAACCTTAAACATGAGTCAAAATGGACCACATCCCTTGAGGAAAGGAAATGAAGATGAGTACGAATATATATATTTGGGTTTGATTCCTGGGTTGGGAAGATCCCCTGGAGAAGGAAATGGCAACCCACTCCAGTATTCTGGCCTAGAGAATCCCATGGACAGAGAGCCTGGCAGGATATTGTCCATGGGGTCGCAAGAGCCAGATATGACTTAGCGACTAAACCACCACCACCAATATATTTGCACGTGTAGAGAAAAGTCTGGGTAACTGAAGAAGTCAAGAGATGACATCTTAATGAAGATAAAGAGGTAGAAAAGTAGGGCATGGAAGAGTCGGAAGGATACATAGCTATGTTCAGAAATAAGACACTGAGGTTAAAATTCCTGAAGGTGAAAATCTACCAGCCGGACAAGGATCTGGGTGAGGGTTGGGAGTGAGTAGCTGAGGTTCTCAGAGGACTCACTGAGCAGGTCTAGTGATTCTGAGGCCAGATTCACACTTAGATCACCTGGGATGGTGCTGTCCCCAAGGGTTGACCAGAGTCAGGAAAGGGAGGTATGGGAAGACCAGGTATTCAGTTTTTCAGGCAACAAACAAAAGTGACTGGAAGCTAGATGGAGAGTAGCGGTGAGCAACAGTGAAAGGTGGTTGACCACATTTAGCCTCAAAGTTGAGGAATAACAAGCCTTTTCATGCAGTGACCCATGGAAGAGGGTGACAGAGCAATTAGCCAAAAGGTTGAGAACTATACTCACCCTGGGGCAAAGAGGAAAAGAGGGAGGGAGGGAAATCAACAGAGGACCAGAAGTGAAGATGCCAAGAGACAGTGAAAATACAAGACATGACCCATGGGTTGGGGGGGAGGGCAGGTGGGTTTGAGAGGTTGTGTTGGCACAAGTTATGGTCCTGCAGAAGGACATGGGGTTATGGACACAGGTGGAAGGCCAGGCTTGAGCAAAGGAGGGAAAATGACTGTGGAACCCAAATCCAGTCTCGGAGAAGTGGTAAGAACTGTTACTAAGGGACTTCCCTGATGGTTCAGTGGCTAAGATGCTGTGGAACAGGGGGCCTGGGTTCAAGCCCTGGTCTGAGAACTAGATCCCACATGCCGAAACTAAAGATCTCTAATGTCACAGCTAAGGCCCAGTGCAGCCAAATATATACATATATACACATATATATATATTGGAGAAGGAAATGGCAACCCACTCCAGTACGCTTGTCTGGAAAATCCCATGGACGGAGGAGCCTGGTAGGCTACACAGTCCATGGGGTCACAAAGAGTCAGATATGACTGAGCAATAGGTTCTATATTATATATATATAGAGAGAGAGAGAGCAAGCTGCTACTAAGTTCTTAGAGAAATGTGATGTGACTTCTGGTTCTCAGAGCACAGTCTCCAGAATCTCCAAGTTCCTCACCATGTTTTATTTTTTCTCTCTAGCACAACAGCCATATACTATATCATTTCCTTGTTTATTTCTGGTTAGCTTGCTCTGTTAGCATATAAAGCTCCCTGACGGCAGGCATGCTGTCTGCTTTGTTCACTGCATTATCACCAGCACTTAAGTCATATCTGCACACAGTAATGCCTCCATAAGTCACACTTGTTGAGTGAATGCATGAATGAGTAAACAAATAAATGATAAAGGCCAGTTAGGATAAGGATGTCCTGTGAGGTTTGCTAAAATAGCAGGTAGGGTCTCTGCCAGGAGGAAGCAATCTTATGGTCTTCAGTCCTAAAGGGACAAAAAATGTTGGCTAAGCTCTGCTCCCAAACTCTATCTGCTCTTTTTTTTTCCATCTCCTCCTCTTCTCGTGACTACTTCTGATCCTCCAAGACTCAGCTTGGTGTCACCTCCTCCGGGGAGCCCTCCCTGATGTCTCCTCTTGGGTGCTCTCAAGGCACCCTATAATTCTTCTATTACTGTGCTTGCCTTCCTGTCTGATAACTGTTTACCTGTTGGTCTCCCCCACTAGACTGAGCAAGGATAGCAAATCTCATACACTCAGTAGGAACTCCATACACAAGGGCCAAATATACAAATGGAAAGCATGGGACATGTGACTTGGTCAATAAAAGCCTGTACTTTTCCTCCTTTGAAGTTCAACTCGGCCACACACAAATTCATACTTTGACACCACTGAACAAGAGGGCCCTTGTTGCCAGGGCATCCAGGTGGGAACACAGCTCAACTCCCAACACTAAACGTAAGCTGGAGCCTTTCTGTTTAAGGTAAGATTGAGTTCCACTGTCTTTCATGCGTCTGTTCCCCTCTCTATCTGATTCTGGGCATCCCTGTGATACTATGCGTTGCCTTGCTCATCTGTGATGCTTCCCAAGTGAAAGAGTGTGATAGAACACCCGGTGAGCCTTGTAAAAATCTCTGCTTTAACTGATCCGGGGTGCAGTCTGCGTTTTTACAGATTTTCAGATGATTCTACTGCACAGCCAGAGTTGAGAACCATTACCCTCTGGCCGTTTGCCATTTTCCCCTGGCTTGTGGCGCTGTCCAAGGTAGCAGTTCATCAAGTGCTTCTTCACCCCAATGTCTGCCCAGACCAGCCATGGGCAAGGGTCAATGGTCTTTTGAATAACCCCAGGGTAGGGTGCTGCACCTTAGGACCTAACACGTTAAAGCCACGTTTATACAGTTAGCTGTGTTGGAGAAGGCCACCGTTGGGTGTTCAGACTAAAACTAGGCTGTCCAATAACCACATGTGACTGCTTAAATTTAAATTAATACAAATTTGAAATTGCTCTAATTAAAAGTCCAGCTCCTCAACTGCACATTCAAGTGCTCAATAGCTAGTGGCTGCTGTATTGGATAGTTCAGAAACAGAACATTTCCATTATCGTAGAAAGTTCTGCTGGTAAATGCTGATACAAAAATATTCCTTTCTTCAGAAAATAATCTATGTGGTTATATTCATCTTCTGCTAATCATGGGCAAAATGAGCCATACAATATGCAGAGGGTGAACACACTGAATCTCTGGTCATTCCTTCTAAGATGAGTGACAGTGGCCCTTTACCTATTTTCTTTTCTTTTTTCTTTTTTTTGGCCACACTACATGGCCTGTGGGAACTTAGTTCCCCGACTAGGGATTAAGCCCATGGCTCCTGCAGTGGAAGTGTGGAGGATTAATCACTGGACCACCAGGGAAGTCCACCCCTTTCCGAGAATAAGAACAAAGAAAGGAGTTCTATGCTCTTTTGAACAAAAGTTTTTCTGGACAGTTCCACCTATGTATTAGGGCAGCAATGGCTTTCCAACTTTTTTGACTGTAAACTGACAGTAAAAAATACATATTTTACATCATAATCTTGTATACAGATATATACATATATAACAAATTAAAAGTTTTACAAATCAATATTTATCCTTACTATATATTTTGCACTTGGATACTTTATTATTCTATTATTTTCTATTTTCTGATTTATTAAAAAAAATAAACCTACTTAACTGTTCTCATAGCTCTGCTGGCCAGTAGTTTGGAAAACTACTACCTTAAGACATAAGTGGTCCACACAAAACTGGGACTGAATTTCACACTGCAGAGTTAATAGCCAGCTGGATAGTAATAGCTAACATTTACTGGGCACTTAGTATATGCCAGGCACTGTGTTAAATGTTCTATATTCATTGCCTTGTTCAATTCGCATAATAACTCCATAGAACAGTTGTCCAAGAACCGTGAAAGAACTGAGGTTTTACTTGCAGAGGTTAACAGAAGACACAAAACTCCCAGGGTGGAGACAAAGGACTTTAGCATCCACAGCAACAGCGGTAGCCAAAGCACCAGCATTTCCTTGCACTAGTTCCCCAGCTCCAATTCCCAGGGCATCCAAAGAGGGCCATAACACCTGCATATGCAGTGAGTAGCTTTACTGGAGAGGAACTCTGAGCTGCAAGAACTCAAATCCATTATATTGAATCTTAGCAAGCCTGCTCTGTACTTCTGAGGACAACAGTATCTCAATCATCCAAGACAGTTTACTACACAAACATCCTTGTAAAGGCAATCTAGACTGAAAGGGCAGTCAGTGCCTCTCTTTGTAAGTCCTGTCAAAATGCATGGGATGCAAGAGCTGTCTCCCAACAGCAGGTACCATACTTATCCCCACTTTGTACATGAGGAAAGAATGATTTTAAAAGGATTAAGTAGCTTATTTAAGGTTACATAGGTCAACTTGACATCTAAGTGTATGCTGATAACACCTTTTGCAGCCATTGACAGTGAAACAGGAAGAGAGAAGAGAGATGTCATTCATTTAGTCATGCAGCTGTGAAATTTGCCCCTACAGAAAGTAATTCGTTATATATAATTTGTAATAAGCTATTTTTTTTTCATATTTTCTTCCAGAATCCCATAGGAAGAGTATCAAATGAACAAGTCTTTTCTATAAAGGGCCAAAGAGTAGAGATTTTCAGCTTTATGGGCCAGATGGATTCTGTTTCAATTGCTACTCAACTCTGGAGAGGGAGTGCAGAAATAGTCACAGGTAATTCATAACCAATGGGTGTGGCTATTTTCAAAATAGTGCAATTTGCTAACTCCTGTTTTCAGTGGGATACAAACAAAATTTTTGTTTTGACAGACAGCCCAGTGGGATATAAAAAAAAGTTGCATAGTAATTTCTACACACAATGGTTTAATTGGAAAAAGAAGGTAAATAAGCAACAAGCAAGCAAATCAAGAGTCATATGTTATGGAAGCGAGCCTGGCTTCTATGTTGGAGTCCTTTTAAGTCAGCCTGGATAAACAGTATGTCAAGAACTAATGCAAAATATTCATAGATTAAAAGTAGGATAGAGTCTATACAAGGGCTTCCCTGGTGGCTCAGTGGTAAAGAACCCGCCTGCCAATGCAGGAGACATAAGAGATGCAGGTTCCATCCCTGTGTCGGGAAGATCCTCTAGAGAAGGGCTTGGCAATCCACTCCAGTATTCTTGCCTGGAGAATCCCAAGGACAGAGAAGCCTGGCGGGCTACAGTCCATGGGGTCACAGAGAGTCAGAATCGCTGAGCAGCTGAGCACGCGCACATGCAAAATCTACACATCATCTCTCTGTGATGACTGTGGTCATGCCAAGACTCTAAGAAATAACTTATGTGACTTTCAAAGGGTTTTTCTAGCTATTAGATGCTCAAGAGGGGAGCAGTTATCATCCAGAACAATCCTCTTTAATTTTTCATGTGATGACATTAGGTAAAAAACCTACATTATGAATAAGGGGGAAGTAATAGTGAAAAAAAAAAATGGTACTCTAGGCCAGGGACCATTCTAAGGATTTCACAAATAATGCCCAATAACTAACAAAGAATACCATTTCTGAATTGCCAAAATTTATGGCTCAGTGAGTGAATATTCACGTGGCCTGATCTTAAAAAAAAAAACCACACACACATAGAGTGCCATTATTTGATCACAGTGGTATTCTTTCCCCAATCAGTTTACTGGAAAATTGTTGTCTTTATTTTTACATGCATACATATACAATCAAAATTTTGTTTGTTCTTTTTTTTCTAATTCTTTTAGACTATAGATTAGGTTGTTTATTTGATATTTTTCTTATTCATACAATCAAAATTTTAGTATACAAGTGGTAACCCACTCCTTTTCATAGAATCAATTTTTATGCCATATATAAGCTCAAATTAAAGTGGAAAAACACCAATCAAAATGTCACAGAAAAGATAATCAGCTTTCTCAAGAACAATTCTATTAGCTGCAAAAATTATAGGGAGATAAATATGATTCTTGTAAACACTGTGCTGTCATTGACAAGACCGGCAAATTTTTCAAAATGACATAATTTTGAAGTCTAGGCTATGTGGGAACATAATACCACAAAGAAGAAAAACTGTCATCCATAAGTTAATATTCCTGTTACAACAGTTGGCATAATTTAGATACTATTGTTTCTATGTAAATATACTTTAAATTTTGGTGAAAAGTAGAACTTATTTTAGGAGATAGATTTCCATTGAAATTCCAGAACAATTACATTTGATAATTCTAAGTATAATTCACAAACACTCCAAGTTCACTAAAAAAAAAAAAAAAAAATCATATTTCTATTTGGTTTGCTTTACCATGGTATCAAAACCTCTTAATTAACACCTTTCACTCATGAGTCAATAGAATGAAAAATCATTTGAAGACTATTTTATTAACCAGCCCAGTTTAAAAAATACAATAGTCATTTTAGCTATGTACAGTTTTAATTTACGTTTCAAAACTTCCAGTTATTACCATTTAAAATATTTCTTTGGCAGCTAAGTCATCATAAGTGTAAAAAAACCAGGAAGACATCTACTTTGTTAATACATGAAATGCTTGATGAATACTAAGTCTATGCTACTTTTGGAGACATTTATGTTTACATTTAGTTGAAAGCCATTATAATTCATTATAATTACTTCAGAGTTAAATAACACCATTTAAACTACAGGCTAATTTCCGCTACTGCCATAGTTAATCACAATTACTTCTTCAGCTTTGTCTATGTTAGCCTAAAAATATTACATGACTTTCAATGTCTTGTCAAAGACACATCATCTCATTTCTTTGCATTCCAAAGATAAAGCCTGTATCACTATCCTCAGAGATGGATAGTTCTGAAGCCCTGAACAAAATCTGCATATCTTATGGGTTTTTAGGATGTCAGACACAGCCTCTGTAGTTTTTAAAGAAGAAAAGTAACCATAATGACAAGCTGTTGCCTTTTCTATTCAACCTGACAAAGTCTATGAAAAGTGATTGCTCATATTTAGTTTGACCTTTAAGAAAAACTGAACTCTACCTCTAAAGCGAAATTAGTTTTACTTTTCAGATTGTTCTGGAGCTGAGGAAGGGTACAAGGAGATTCCTAGCCTCAGTTTTAGGACATCTCCTTTTATATGAAATTCTTAAAGCAACATTGTTCTCCTTTTATTATGTTGAAAAATAGGTCATGAAGCACTTCCAGGCAGAAAGTGATTTTGAAAAAGAAATAATTTAGAATCAAGTAAAAAGTGGGGGGTGTATGGGACGGACATATTTAGACCTGTTGTGACTATTTGCTACAAAGCAGTGTGTAGAAGTGAGGAAGTGATCAGGAGGGAAAGAAGACTGAGTTCCTAGCTTCTGGGACATCTGGGTTTCTTTGGGCCCCAGACTGCCTGTCCATTAAAGAGCATTAAACTTTAGAGGCCACAGGCTGGCAGCTGCGAGGTCTCCTTCAGCTAAAATGTACAACAACTCCCCTCTCACTCATCAGGCCTCGTCTTACGCAGAAAACAACTGTCGTCAGCTCGTTTCCGCACTTGTGCAATGCTGTACAATGTTGGAGCCTCACAGGTCTGCAGACACCCATCTGTGTATCCCTACTGCATCACAACATGCGAGCCAAAAGAGTTGAACTTTATGGACTCTGTCACCAGACATCCAGGTTCAGCGTTCTGCATGGAGTCCTGTCTCAGATGGGTGTTTCCCAAAGTGAGTCTCAAGCCTAGTTTCAGAGGCAGTATTTCACATCACGATCCAGGATACATACATACATTTACCTAATAATCAAATGCATAGGGCTTCCCTGGTGGTCCAGTGGTTAAGAGTCCAGCTTGCAATGCAGGGAACAGGGGTTTGATCCCTGATGGTGGAAGCTTCCACATGACAAGCAGCAACTAAGCCTGGGCATCACAACTACTGAGACCACGCTTAAGAGCCTGTAGTCCGCAACAGGAGAAGCTACTGCAATGCGAAGACCATGCACCATAACCAAAAGTAGGTCCTGCTAGCCACAACCGGAGAAAGCCCACCGGCAGTAACAAAGACCCAGTGCAGCCAAAAATAAATAAACAAATGAACAATGAGTAGGTTTACACAGTGCTTGTTGCACAGACAGTCAGAATTGGAGCCCAGGGGTCTCGATTCTGTAGTGCTTTTGACCACCACTCTCCATTGTCTCACGGCCTTGCACTTAACATACATGAGGGAACCAAACACTTCATCAAACCCTAGTAACTCCCACTAAGAGGGATGCACAGTGATAATTCCTATTCTAAGATATATATTCCATCTCATTTCTTGGTGGTTGAGTGGTTAAGAATCTGCCTTCCAACACAGGGGATGTGAGTTCAACTCCTGGTCAGGGAACTAAGATCCCACATACCATGAACCAGCTAAGCCTGAGTACAGCAACTACCGAGCCTGTGTCCTCTAGAGCCTTTGAGCCACAAGGGACGATCCTGTATCCCGAAACTAAGACGTGACGGGAAGTGAAGTGAATTGAAATTCACTCAGTCATGTCCCACTCTTTGCAACCCCATAGACTATACAGTCCATGGAATTCTCCAGGCCAGAATACTGGCATGGATAGCCATTCCCTTCTCCAGGGGATCTTCTGAACCCAGGGATCGAACCCAGGTCTCCTGAATTGCAGATGGATTCTTTACCAGCTGAGTCTCCAGGGAAGCCCAAGGCCTGACGTAGCCAAATATATATATATATATATATATATTTTTTTTTAAATGCTGATACAAACCTGTCAAATTGATTTTCTGACTCAGACTATGTGGTTTGAAAAATACTATGGTAAGTGCTGTATGAAAAATTTTTTGAAAAACCTCAACAGTAAAAAAAGTAAGATAAGTATATGCATCTCATCTTAGAAACTTAACATGAGGTAGTGCATTGAAAATCTCAAAAAAAGGGGCAGATTATATGGAACAGTTCCTAAATTCACTCGAGCATCTCTATCCTCTTGTGGAATGGACACTAATTTGGGAAATCTTATCCTATAGTGTTAAGACCTTAAGGCAGGGACAAATTGGGGGTTAATTTACTTTATATTTTGTGCATTCTTAGTCACACAGTCTCCTCTGACTCTGTGACCCCCTGGACTGTAGTCTGCCAGGCTCCTCTGTCCATGGGATTTTCCAGGCAAGAATACTGGAGTGGGTTGCCATGCTCTCCTCCAGGAGATCTTCCCGATCCAGGGATCAAATCCACGTCTCCTGCATGGCAGGTGGATTCGCCACCTCTATGCACGAACATTTGTGTCACATTTTTAGATAACTGATTGAAGGAGAGTCCCTTCCAGAGAAGGGGAGCACCCAGAACCCCCGAGCTCTGGCCTGGGGAGAGGTATTCCAGGTACCTAGGCTGGGTGAGGCACCGACTTTCTGCCTCTCTAAATCCCCCCCAACTTGGCCTTCCCTGACAGTGCAGTGGATGGTAGTTCATCTGACAATGCAGGGGGTCGGGGTTTGAAGATTCCATGTGCTTCAAAGCAATTAGGCCCGTGCCACAACTACCAAGCCTCAGTATGGAAGCTACTGAAGGCCACGTGCCTAGAGCTCGTGTTCCCCAGCAAGAGAAGCCCACACACCACAAGAGGAGCCCCCTACTCGCCACAACTAGAGAAAAGTCAGCGCAAGGCACTGAAGACACAGCGCAGCCAAAAAAAATCAATCAATAAAACTATTTAACCCTCCCCTTGAAATACTGAAAAATATAGAAATTGACTCTAAGAATGAATGATTCCATAATGGGTAAACAAGCAAATAATAAAACAAGTTTAAGAACACAGACACATGGGGACAAGCATCTAAACAAACCTGAGTGATGCTTATTTTTGTCGCCAGCAGACATATGGAAATTAAAAAAGAAAAACCACTTTTAGAATAGAGTTGAACTTCAGCATGACACACCTTCTTCAGGGTAACTGTGAATATTTTTTCATAACAACAGGATTAGAGTCAAATCTTAATTCCTGGTTCTATTAAGGCTGATCTCTACTTTCTTCTAATTAAGGGTAATTGCCACTAAGTACTATCTCTGCAGGAAATGGGGGTAGGGTAGAATTTAAAGCTGCAGGGTCCAGTATGGTAGCCACAAGCCCCGTGTGGCTATTTAAGTTAATTTAAATGAAATAAACTTTAACATTCAGTTCTTCAGTTATACTAGAGACATTTCAAGGATTCAACAGTGACATGGGGCTCTTGGCTACCAGGCTGGGCAGACTGTAGAACATTTCCATAATTGTGGGAAGTTTTATTGGACAGCACTGATCTAGACAAAGGCCATTCACAGATGTTAAAAAGAAAATTATCCATTTCTCCCTTCATAAAGAGTTCCAAATGCTACCTAAGGGAGCTGGCGTGACTTAAAATACTGTGGGGTTGAATGTGAAGGTTACTGCCAAAGATGTCATTATTATTTCAAAGTATCATTCCATTGGCCAAATACCTCTTTGCATTAAGATTTTCCATTTCCACAAGTTATCTTTCAAAATTCATACATGCCAGGAAATGATATTTGGTGATAATTATAACTTGTTAAAGTTCTACTAATTTATGAGCTAGTGCTAAGAGCAAATTATGAAGGAAAAAAATAAAACCATAAAGATACATGGCACCATTAGCTCTGAGAATAAAAGTTTATAGTTAAAACAAGTAGGGATGCCCTTAGGATAAAGAAAATATTTATTACACACACGGGTCTGTTTCTAGCCTTTTCATGAATTTAGACTCAGATTCTGTAACATTTGGTTTTTGCATCACATGTTGAGAACTTTAGCTCATATATCATTTGAGCTTCACAGCACCTAATCAGCACTCTAGCCTGGATTCTGAATGTTGTAGATTCTTCTCCTGAAGGGGAAAACAGAGGTCATGCATTATCTTGTCTGTCTTGCTTAGTCAGTTACTGAACTGATCCCAAGCGGCCAGATTACGCTGAAACCAAATGGCTAGGATTGCAGGGGCCAGCTAGCTTTTCGTCCTTCATGTCTCCAGGCTGCCCTGCTAATCTGGCCACCGTACTGCACAGGTATGCCTAGATCACAGGCAAAACAAAGAAGAAAGACCCACAGGAGTGTCAAGGCAAGTGCCATCACTCTTGATGATCACAAGCAGATAAAGTGAGTACAAGAAAACCCTGCAAGGTCATCATAAGCATGACCACGGTAGTTCTAAAACAAAGCCTAAACATAAGGCATTACTATGTTCATGCCAAAAAAAAAAAAAAATTACTCCACAGAGTAACCTATCTCCCCCAAAAAGAAACTGGTGAAAGGCATTTGATGAGAAATATAGGAGTTAAGCAACTGCTATAAAGACACTTTAAGGTCAATTTAAATAATCCAAACAAATTGCCTTCAGCTAAATGGCAGGTTATAATAAACATGCGTTTCCCAAATACTTTAATATGTTTGTTCAATGTCATAACATCTACCAACTGTCATTATTGTTAGCAAAACTTCTTCATCCTTTTATTTACCATGTCCAGTTTATGAACTTCCAACTTGGGGAGTTTGCAAAATATTTATTAAATACTGTATAAATAAAAACCACCATTAAAATTCTTATGCTTGTGCCTTGAAGATTAAACTCATATTTCTAGCTATTATGAGACAGTGGCTATAGTTAATCTTAGAAACATGGTGTTTCTGGGACATATGGAAGAAAAAGTTTGGGATTTAATGCACGAGAGCTGAAATTGTAAAATACTTTGATCTGCAAATATCATATTTTTTATGATTAAAAAAAACTAACAATTTTTCCTTAAAAACTTTAAGTAGGTCAACGTTTAACTGTTGCCATGGAGTTTATACATTCACATTTGCCTATCCTTTTGATGAACTGCAGCCCAGGATGGAGTTAAAAAACCTGCCTTTGATTCAAGCACAGAAACAGAGAAGCCAAAATTAATATTACCGTTTAGGCTGTGTTATTGTAATTGATCCAAGAACTTAAAAAAATATATTATTAGTATATTTGGCTGCCTAACAGGACTTCTCCTGGTCTCCCACAGGAAGTGGGAACCGTCTCACTCCAGGAGAAGGGTTTCCATCCCAACTGGGCTGTGTTCTCACATTTGTATTCACAATCCTGGCTCGACAGGGAAAGACAGTCTGGCTGGGAAAAAAACCTGACTTAAAAAAATTCAGGGAAGTGTCGGGGATATAATAAAGTGCTGTGGAGGTAGGGGTGGACGGAGGAGAGGGATGAGTAGAAAAAGGGAATATGGATTCAGAATGGGAAAATAACCCTCTGGTTCTCCGTTGGATTCGTTTAAGGAGGAGAGAATCGTTCCACAACGGCTCTCTCCATAATCCACAGCTAATCACTCTTTTATTGCAGCGAAGGATCAGACAGCCTCGGTCGTCACCCACTCACCGGCGTTTCGCCGGAGAAACCGAAAATCCCATTTCTTCCTCATGCAGCACCGGGGAAGGACGGCGAGGCTGTTGGTTTTCGAGTGGAAGGCTGCGCACAGGGCAAGGCAACTTAGAGCCCCTGCCCGGCTCCCCGCGCCAGCCCGCCGCGGCGAACGGGAAAGTGGAGAACGGCGCGCGGCGCGGAGACCCGGGAGGCCGAACTTGGGGTCGCTTCCCCCCCGCCTGCCCCCGACCACCACCGAAGGCCCGGGCCCCCGATGGGGCGGCGGGCGGGGACACCTGTCAAAGGAACCGGACCCGAGCCGCAGCCGGCGGGCGGCGCCGGGGCCCGGCGGACGGCACTGCGGCGGCGGCGGCGGCGGGGACCGGGAGCGCCGGCGGCCACCGCGCCTCGCTCGGGGCGTGCGCCCGCGGGGGGTCGGGGGGCGGCCTAGCGCCCAAGGCGCTCCGGGGAGGGGGCTCAGCCGAGCAGGGCCCCGCGGCCGGGAGGACCCCGCCGCCCGAGCCCCTCTGCGGCGCCCGCCGCCCCCGGGGTCTCCGCCTCGGGGCTGGACGCGGAGCCGAGCCCGATGACCCCGGGCTGCCCAGCGGCCCCGCGTGGAGGAGGGGGCGCCGCGCCTACCTGCTCCCGGTGCGGCGGGGCCGCGGTCGCCTGGCGGGGCCGTGACCTGCGGCGGCGGCAGCAGCAGTCGCGGCGAGGAGGGCGCTTCCTTCAGGAAGGGGTGGGATCTGCCCGCCCGCCCGCCGCGCCGCGCCGCGGCCCGCCCCCGACTTATTCTGGGGTCCCGGCTGCCAGGCCACCCGGGGAGACTCCCCCCACCTCACCCCCCTCTCTCCCCACCCCGGGTCTCCGGCTCCCACCACCCCTCGGGGCCCCGCGTGGTTACCCTGGGCTGGAGCCGAGCGGCGCCGGTGGGACCGCTTCTTTCGCCTTTGTGGACGCGATCGCCTGGCGCTCGCCGCTCACCCAACAAAAGGAAGGACGGAATCTGGGATCCTCCGCCTGGCGGTTATTTATTCCTGACCTGTTGTAACCTTCTGGTCGGCTCCCTTCGGTCCCCACACCTAGGGCTTTTGCACAGAGCAGCTAAAATTCATTTTCGTGCCCATCGGCTGAATGCAGTTCGCCGCCGCTCGGCGCTCTCCCGCGGTTTTCTTTCATCGGGAAGAACAAACACAGGGCCAACTTCTGACCCTGGCGAAGAGCGGCACTCCAAGGGCGCCCTCCCAGCGACAGCTTGCTGTCTTCCTCCCAGAGTCTCGTCTCTCTTAAAACTGTCTTCATCGGCATTTGAGTAGCTTTCCCCACCCGGGATCGCAGCCTATCAGGGGCACCATGTCGGTGACCTCTGGCAGCGGCGTGGATCAATTATTTTTATCACGCGCTCACGGGTTAACTTCTCTTCTAAAGGCATCCTTACGGTGCTCCCACAAGAGAACCCCCTTTATTAACTTGCCTTGGGCTGACCTCTGTTCTTTTGCTGGGCGGGGGCGGGGGGCGGGGGGACGGTCTCCGGGAGGGGGGGGGGGCTCCCTGCCACACCTGCCTCTTTGCTGCCTCTCAAAGCAAGTGGTTCAAATCCTCCAATTCAACCTTCCAGAACTGTTGCTTCCCCCACGATATACTGTTCCCCCACAATACACTGTTATCTGTGTATTGATTTGTTTTTGCTGTTTTCTCCTGGCTACTAGACTGTGAGCTTCTTGAGGCCAGGAATCTGGCCTCTTCTGTTTCCCTTCCCTTAAGGTTAAAACATCTGGGTAAAACAGCCAAACCAAAAACTTGAAATCCTCTGCTGCATTTTGTAGGAGTGAGTGCCCATTTTTCTGAGGAGAGTGATAGTAGCTTTCATCATCTCCTCAGTGGTCTCTCTCCAGAGTTCAGAATTGCCTGAGACCAGTTCCTGAATGAACCCCAGCTCTGAAGGGAGGACCTTCTCCCAACTCCATCTCTCCTAATGCCAATCATTTCTCTCTGGAATAACTGAAGGAACCCTCTAGTTACCCTTGATTCCGGTCCCTTCTTTGAAAACTTCTGAATTCATCCAAACAGTTAGTGGTCCCTTTCAACACTGTCTGCACATTTGAATCACCAGTGGGAGCTTCAAAAAACAGAAACACCTCGATCTACCTCAGATCCCACCAAGTCTGAACCTGGGGTGGGGAATGTTGAGCAGAGAAGAGCAAACTCAGCAAGGCTATGTTTTTTAAAAAGAGCCAAAGGTGATTCTGACATGCCCAAGACTAAGTTATTGCCTTTCTTTGAAGGGTTCCCTATTTGTAAATTGTCCTGACTTTTCTTTGTCTTTATGGAAGGATTGAGAACCCTTACGCTAAGTTAAAGTTATTTGAACATTTTCATTTTCACTTAAAGCCAGGCCCACTTGTGCTTAAGAAACAAACTTGAATTTGTGGCATCAGGCTCAGCGCCATTTGTCAGCAGCACTAAATCATTGCCAGTTTCATCCCTAAAATGTCCATCCAAATGTTAACTCAAAGAGTGGAATAAATTACCTTCCAGACTGCGATATTGACAGCTGAAATATTATGTTAAGATGTTGGCTATGAACGAGAGTTGGTTGTTATAAGCAGATTCCATTAATGTCACGAGAGTTCTAGTGAAGCTTCAAGAGAACCGAAGACAAACAAAATAGAAGTTTATCTATGCTTTGATCTTTCTTTTATTGGTCTTGTTATCCCACCCGTGAAAAATTCATCCACAATGTACTCAATATAATCTAGATATATTAAATCATCTATGGGTGTAAGAGTAAAAAGCTACCCTGGAGCTGGTTCTCTTTTTTTAAAATGTATTTAAAGATTCATCCTTGGGACTTCCCTGGTGGTCCAGTGGTTAAGAATCTGCCTTCCAATGCAGGAGACGTGAGTTTGATCTCTGGTTGGGGAACCAAGATCCCACGTTGCCTCATGGCAATTAACCCAATGCTCCACACAAGAGAAGCCCACATGTCACAACAAAGACCCAGTGCAGCTAGAAAAAAAAAAAAATCCAACATGTATTCTTTTTTTTAAAGTTTCTTTAGTTGTTAATTAATTTATTTTATTTTTATTTATGTATTTTTGGTTGCATTGGGTCTTTGTTGCTACGAGCGTGCTTTTTCTAGTTGCAGTGAGCAGGAGCTACTCCATTGCCTCACACAGGCTTCTCGTTGCGGTGGCTTCTATTGCAGAACACAGGCTCTAGCTCATGGACTTCAGGAGTTGCAGTCTGAGGGCTCAGTAGTTATAGCACACAGGCGTTCGTTGCCTGCAGCATGTGGAATCTTCCCAGACCAGGGATCGAACCCTTGACCCCTGCGTCAGTAGGCAGAGTCATAGCCACTAGTACCACCATATAGTGGTACCACCTAGTACCACATAGCCATAGTACCACCAGGGTAATCCCATCCTGTATTCTAACACAATCTGTTGACGACAGAGCAAACAGGACTTAAGACCCAGAAATGAGAGGCCAGCATAAACCTGGTGAGTAAGATGGTGATTGGTACTCAGGGACAGGATCATATCCCAGGACCACCGTGCGGTACTGTGATTCAGACCCCATGGGGCTCTGCCAGGTCCACTGACCCGACTCACAGCACAGGTATCCTGCATCTGAGTAGGGGTGGTAGCTTTTCAGATATAAGAGAACTTGTTATCTAACCGAAGCCACTACAGAACATTTAGGGGGAAAAAAAAATTCTCTATTCTCATTTCCTTTCTTTCACCAGCCAATTTATTGTTGCTTAAGATTCAGATCATTTTCTTTATTCAGTTGGCAAAACAGACTTGAGAAGCACAACTCATAAATAACACTCCCAGGATTCTGGGAATCCTGCTGCTGGTTCAATTGCAGTGAATCTCGTTATGGTAATAATCTCTCTGTAACAAAATCATTGCCAAGCCTTATCCAGCCGCTGATCATTCAGGTCATCTTTGGTGAAAAACACCACCATACAAAGTTCATTGAAATGGTATTTGATGTTTACCAACATCTACTTTGGCCACCTGATAGGAAGACATGACTCATTGGAAAAGACCCTGATGCTGGGAAAGATTGAGGGCAAGAGGAGAACGGGCGACAGAGGATGAGGTGGTTGGATGGCATCGTTGTCTCAATGGATATGAGTTTGGGCAGACTCCAGGAGCTAGTGAAGGTCCAGGAAGCTGCAGTCCATGGGGTCACAAAGTGTTGGACACGACGCAGAGACTGAACAACAAAACAACTTGTTAAAGACAACCTCATGGGGTAATTGGAAAGCCAGTGAAAAAACATCAGGTAACAGGATGTTAAATGTGAGCTATTATTTTATTTCCACTTTGACAGTGGCCCCAGATAATAGTTGCCAACCACTCTCACATGCCAGATGAGGTGCAGAACCACCAAGTAAGGCTTAGAAGGAATGTTCCCTTAACCTCTCACTCACCTTGAAGGTATAAAAGGGTTGAGGCGGAAGCTGCTGAAGAAGGATTTCTGTGGAAGGAGTTGTAAGTGTCCTAAGCGGCCCTCCTGTGCAGCCGCTAGCGGGAGGGCGAAGAAGGCTCTTCTCTCACCTGGAGCCTGATGAGAGGGACTGAGGGCTTGAGGTGTGATGCCTGCAATTTGGGGAACGCCATGGACCATTGTCTGGCTCATGCCTGAGAAATCTAAAGGGCCAGCGTTGGCAAAAGTGGCCTGAACAGAGGGTAGGGACTCTGGTAGGGGAAGTAATTTACACCCACGGAAGACAAGTCTGAGATAGTGAGACGACAGTGTGGGCTTGACTTTGATCAAGAGGACTGCTTGGAAGGGCAAAGAGACCTCAGCAGAAAGAAGCCGGAGGTTTGCCTCCGGAAGTCCACAGCCTAGGCAAAAGAATCTCAGGCAACCAGTCAGAAGCAAAATGAACTTGCCCATGCCAAGGAAATGAGTGGTGAGAGGTGAGAGGCCCAGTAGGGTGCTGGAGGTGAGGGTGGTTCTGACAAACGCATGAAAGCACCGATGAGAGAGAGTGTCACCTCCGCAGCCAGAGGAAGCTCTGCCCACCTGCAGCCAGCTTTCTGCCTCCTTAGCTCTCTCTCTTCCCCACTTTTCTCCTGGAGGAGTCAGACAGCCTCCCTCAGGTGCAGGAAGTGCACCCCACAAAAGTGTGGGGTTTTTATCATTAGACTATACCAGACATATTAATTACTGATATAAGACTATTTTTTAAAGCAACATATGAAATCTATTTTAGCAGCTAATGACTTTTTAAAAAATATATTTATTCATTTGGCTGTATCAGATCTTAGTTGTAGCCCACAGGATCCTTGTTGGACTCTCCAGTCATGCCACGTGGATTCTAGAACTTAGTTCCCCAACCAGGGATAGAACCTGCATTCCCTGCATTGGAAGGCAAATTCTTAACCACTGGACCACCAGGGAAGTCCTGGTATAAGACTATTTTTGACTGTAAGTAATGAGAAGCCTTTTGTTCTGTGTGTTTTTTAAATTGAAGTATGGCTTTTTCCCTGATAGCTCAGCTGGTAAAGAATCTGCCTGCAATACAGGAGACCCCAGTTCGATTCCTGGGTCAGGAAGATCTGCTAGAGAAGGGATAGGCTACCCACTCCAGTATTCTTGGGCTTCCCTTGTGGCTCAGCTGGTAAAGAATCCACCTGCAATGTGGGAGACCTGGGTTTGGTCTCTGGGTTGGGAAGACCCCTGGAGAAGGGAACAGCTACCCACCTCAGTACTCAGGTCTGGATAATTCCATGGACTGTATTGTCCATGGGGTCACAAAGAGTTGGACATGACTGAGCGACTTTCACTCACTCAGTCATGGTTGATTTACAATGTTTCGGGTATACAGCAAAATAATTCAGCTATATGTATTTATGAATATTTTTCAGATTCTTTTCCATTGTAGGTTGTTACAAGTTAATGAATATGGGTCACTGTGCTATACAGTAATTCTTGTTGGTTATCTATGTTATATCTATTAGTGTATATATGTTAATCCCAAACTCCTATTTTATCCCTCTCCTCCCTCTTTCCTCTTTGGTGACCATGAGATTGTTCTCTATGTTGGTGAGTCTCTTCGTGTTTTATAAATAAGTCTTTTTATATCATTTTTTAAAGGTTCTACATATGAGTGTTATCTTACGATATTTGTCTTTTTTCAAAGACTTTTTTCCTTACATTTATTTTTCAATTGAGAGTGACACCAATGTCACCATACCTATACATTAATTTATACAAGGGGCAGGAAAACAACTAGCCCCACAGAGAAGGTTTGAGCAGGCATGATAGAAGGGCATTGAGCTGTTTTCTGATTACACCATGAGTCCCGCTGGGTCAATATATCAGCTATATATTCAAATATAATGTGTTCCCTATTATGCCTTAAAACCTCTAGGAATGTCTCAAGTGGCCATCTTATCTGAATTACAAATAACTGATATGTGTCAAGAAATTCCCTTCGTGTGTAATAAATTATAGTTAAGCTTTCTAACAAGAAAGAATTAAAGATACTGGATTAAAAGATCCAAATGGATCTAAATGTTGGTTTAACCTTTGCTGTGATTTCCTCTTCGAGGGACCTGGGATTCAATAAAATATCTCTTTTAGTCAGGAAAGTCTAGGTTTTGAAAAGGTTATGGCCACATACAGCATGCCCTAGATCAGGGACCAATTAACTCTTCGGGAGATTTCCCTAGTGGCCCAGTGGTTAAGAAAACCCCTTCTCCCCCAATGCAGGGGACACAAGGTCAATCCCTGGTTGGGGAACTGAAATCCTACATGCTGTGGGGGAACTAAGATTTGGGCGCCACAACTAAGGAGAAGCCTGTACACTGCAACTAAGACCCAGTGAGGCAAAATAAATGTTTTTTAAAAAACGAATTCTTTGGGTTCTGTTCCACCAGTCCAGCAGCCCTCAGGCCAGCATGTATTGTGCTAGAGGACTGCAATGCTTTGGAGTAAGGAGGGAAAAACATTTCTGAAATGCAGACAAGTAAAGGGAGATCAACGTGTGGCTGAGGTTGACGTGATTACCTTGGTGATGGTTTCCATACCATATGCTTGGCAGCCGTGATCTGGGAATCCCCGAACACCTTCCTGTATTCTCTTGAGTGCAAGGTATTATCATCTTGCTCTCCTCCTCCAGTGGGAAAGCAGAGTTGCAAAAAGTTCTGTGGCTGGTGTTCAGAAGAAGAACCTCAAATAAACACCAGATTTTGCGTCCTGAAATTCACCCCATTTCCCCCATTTGAACTATGAGACTGTCTTTCACTATGAGAGAATCAGCCAAAAGAGTGTGAACAATTTTATTTCGATTAATCCTCTCTTTAGACCTTTTGCCAACACACATTGTGTTTGTGAAAGGCATCCATTTTTTATTTGATTAAAAAAACAAACCTAAAAAACCCCTTCTCAGTCACAGAGCTAAATATTAATCATAAGATGGTATGATATTCTCTTTGTCACGAGTGATTGTTTTTGAGGAATTTGGATCACTTGTATTCAGTCTTTTAAATTTCTAACTAGGAGATGTTGCCTCAGCCCCAGAGTTCTGTTGTCCACCTCTGCTCTCTGTCCCAGCCTCTACCCCGAGACCTCACCTTGATCAGCAACTAAAGAGTTAACACAGATGGAGGAGAGGGCCTCCATGTGGTGTCTGGACAGTTGGGGTTCACCCTGCCCTCATCGTTAAATGTTTAAAATTTCACCCCTAGGATGGAGGCTCAACTTCTCTCCACCAAAAAACATCTTTTTATTTTCTATAATTCTTCTCCCCGTCATTTTCTCTTAAAAAGGAAATTCCTCACTTTATTTCCAAGCCCAAATCTACCATTTGTTATTCGTCATTCTTGCTTCCAAGACTTTCTTAAGGGTATCTAACCCCTCCCTCTCCACTGACTCATTCTCTTCATCTATCAATGTGGACATATTTCACATTAAATATGCACAATTTTTTAAACATTTATTTATTGTTAATTGAAGGATAGTTGCTTTACAATATTGTGTTGGTTTCTGCCATACATCAACATGAATCAGCTGTAGATACAAATATGTCCCTTCCCTCTTGGACCTCCCTCTACAATTTTCATCTTAAAAAAGATCCAAACATAAGTAATAACAAAGTTGAAAAAAATGTAAAAACCATTCAGTGTTCCTATTAATATTCATAAATAACCTATATGAGAAAAGAAACCAAAAAAGAATAGATACATGTGCATGTATGGGCTTCCCAGGTGGTTCAGTGATAAAGAATCCACTTGCTATGGAAGAACATGGGTTCGATCCCTGGATCAGAAAGATCCCCTGGAGAAGGAACTGACAACCCATTCCAGTATTCTTCCAGAGATAATCATATGGACAGAGGAGCCTCGGGGGAGCTATAGTTCATAGGGCTGCAAAGAGTTAGACACAACTGAAGCAACTGAGCATGCAAGCACACATGTACAACTGAACCACCTTGCTGCACACCCAAAATCAATGCAGCATTGTCAATCAACCACATTCCAATCTAAAATAAAAATTAAATTAAAATTTTAAAATGTAAAAATTATTCTCAGCTTGCACCCAGCCACTATTTTAATAGCGATTGCATTGAACCTATAGATCAGTTGAGGGGATATTGTCATCGTAGCAATAGTTCTTAATTAATCATCTATTTTATACATAGTATCAATCGTGTATATATGTCAATCCCAATCTCCCAATTCATCCATCCTCCTTTCCCCCTTGGTGTCCATATGTTTGATCTCTACATCTGTATCTCTGTTTCTGCTTGGCAAATAAGATCTATATTATTTTTCTAGATCCCACATATATGTAGTAATATACAATATTTGCCTTGCTCTTTTTGACTTACTTTATTCTGTATAATAGTCTCTAGGTCTATCTATGTCTCTACAAACTGGATCATTTGTAGAGAGGTGGAGAGGGGACTTTCTTTTGGAATTAAACCCTTAACATGTGAGATCTAATACTACCTCCAGGTATATCTATCAGTTCAGTTCAGTCGCTCAGTCATGTCCGACTCTTTGCGACCCCATGAACCGCAGCACGCCAGGCCTCCCTGTCCATCACCAACTCTTGGAATTTACCCAAACTCATGTCCTTTGGGTCAGTGATGCCGTCTAACCATCTCATCCTCCGTCGTCCCCTTCTCCTCCTGCCTGCAATCTTTCCCAACATCAGGGTCTTTACCAATGAGTCAGCTCTTCACATCAGGTGGCCAAAATATTGGAGTTTCAGCCTCAACATCAGTCCTTCCAATGAATACCCAGGACTGATTTCCTTTAGGATGGACTGGTTGGATCTCCTTGAAGTCCAAGGGACTCTCAAGAGTCTTCTCCAACACCACAGTTCAAAAGCACCAATTATTCAGTGTTCAGCTTTCTTTATAGTCCAACTCTCACATCCATACATGACTATTGGAAAAACCATAGCCTTGACTAGGCCTTTGTTGACAACCTTTGTTGACAAAGTAATGTCTCTGCTTTTAAATATGCTGTCTAGGTTGGTCATAACTTTCCTTCCAAGGAGTAAGAATAGAGTTTATAAGACTGGTGTCAGAGGACTATTTGATGTGTGGAGAACCCACATGTCTGGTATCAAAAGTGAAGCAGTGCTGTAGAAGAATATTGTGAGTACAGGGGACATACCAAGGCGGGAAATGGTGTGGATTAATTGGGAGATTGGGACTGACATATATACATGATTGATACAATGTATAAAATAGATGATTAATTAAGAACCTACTTTATAGCAGAGGGAATTTTACTCAATACTCTGTGGTGACCTAAATGGGAAGGAAATCCAAAATGAGAGGGGATATATGTATACATATAACTGATTCACTCTACTATAAGCAGAAAGTAACACAACATTGTAAAGAAACTAAACTCCAATAAAAATTAATTAAAAAAAAGAAAGTCCTCCCTCCCCACTTCAGATGCCCACTTCAAGTCCAGGTTATTACCTGTGCTTCTGACCAGTAAACTGTAGATTGGAGATTCCAGTGACCCCCACCTCAGTTTCAGTTAATTTGCTAGAGCTGCTCATTGAACTCAGGAGAAGAGTTTACTTACTAGATTACTAGTTATTATGAAAAAGTGAAAGTGTTAGTTGTGTCTGATTCTTTGAAACCCCATGGACTCACAGGCTCCTCTGTCCATAGGATTCTCCAGGCAAAAATACTGGAGTGGGTAGCCATTCCTTTCTCCAGGAGATTGATCTTCCCAACCCAGGGAATGAACCCAGGTCTTCCACATTGCAGGGATATTCTTCACCATCTGAGCCAACAATTGTTGTTGTTCAGTCCCTCAGTCATGTCCAACTCTTTGCGACCCCGTAGACTGCAGCTATCCAGGCCCCCCTGTCCTTCACTATGTCTCAGAGTTTGCTCAGGCTCATATCCATTGAGTTGATGATGCCATCCAACCATCTCATCCTGTCATCCCCTTCTCCTCCTGCCCTCAATCTTTCCCAGCATCAGGGTCTTTTCCAATGATTCAGCTCTCTGAATCAGGTGGCCAAAATATTGGAGCTTGAGCTTCAGCATCAGTCCTTCCAATGAATATTCAGGGTTGATTTCCTTTAGGATTGACTGATTTGATCTCCTTTCTGTCCAAGGGACTCTGAAAAGTCTTCTCAAGCACTGCAATTAGAAAGCATCAATTTTTTTGTGCTCAGTCTTCTTTACGGTCCAACTCTCACATCCATACATGACTACTGGAAAAACCATAGCTTTGACTAGGTGGACCTTGGTTGGCAAAGTGGTGTCTCTACTTCTTAATACGCTGTTTGGGTTTATCATAACTTTCCTTCCAAGGAGCAAGCATCTTTTAATTTCATGGCTGCCGTCACTGTCTGCAGTGATTTTGGAGCCCAAGAAAATAAAGTCCATCACTGTTTCTATTGTTTCCCCATCTATTTGCCATAAAGTGATGGGACCAGATGCCATGATCTTCGTTTTTTTGATTGTTGAGTTTTAAGCCAGATTTTTCACTCTCTTCTTTCACTTTCATCAAGAGGCTCTTTACTTCCTCTTCACTTTCTGCCATTAGGGTGGTGTCATCTGCATATCTGAGGTTATTGCTATTTCTCCTGGCAATTTTGATTCCAGCTTGTGCTTCATCCAGCCTGGCATTTCACATGATGTACTCTGCTTATAAGTTAAATAAGCAGGATAACAATATGCAGCCTTGACATACGCCTTTCTCAATTTTGAACCAGTCTCTGAGCCACCAGGGATGGATATAATTCAGGAATAGCCATAGGGAAGAGACACATAGAGTAAGATAGATATATGGGAAGGAAAATGGAGCTTCTGAACACTGTTCTTTAAGCTTCATTACATAGGTGTGATTGATTATATCACTGGTCATTGGTGGCTGATTGAATTTTCTTCTTCCAATTTTTTTCTAATGCTTTTACTGTTTTGTTTGTTTCTTACAGTTGGTTTTCTGATACACTTGGAATTTCCTATTTATGTTGCAATGTCCAGGGATCTAACTTGATCTCTTTCCAGTTCAGTTGATAATTATGTCAATACTTTTCATTAAATAAACTGCCATCAAATCGCTGCATTTGTCATGGGACTAATTTTAAAAACAACTTGGATTTATTTCTGGTTTCTTTGTGCCAACATCATTCTATTTTTGATCATTTTAATAAAGTAAGGCAAATTCTCCCTTGCTGTCTTCTTTTGCATAAATTCTGTCCTTGTAATTAAACATTTATTCTGTGATATTGTAGTGAACATTGTTGGTTGCTTTCGCAGCTTTCCAAACATCACTCTCCTACTGGGTAGCAGCCATGAAGTTCGGATGGATTGATCCACTCTTGGCCATGAGGGTGGCCTCCGTTGTTCTAGGGCATCAGTTTAATCCTGTTTCTCTGGCTCTGGGTCATGAATTCATTCATGCAATGAGAACTGTATTGGTCTAATTGGAGTGAAACTTTGGACTTTTCACTAAATGCTGGGAGAAATAGCAACTAGCCCTCGTGGCAGCAGTCTTGCAACCATAGAGATAACTAGTCTGAGAATGCCAGTGCATGGAGGAGGACAAGGCCAAGATAATCACAGAGAAATAAAACTGGGGTCTAATGAAAGTGTGCCTGTAGCCTGCCCTACCTCTGAAATTTTCAGCCATATAAACCACTGAATTCCCTTTTTTTATGTTCATGAGAATCAGGTTTTCTGTTACTCTCAATGGAAAGACCCCTAACTGACATACATATGGACTTTACAAGAATTTTCTTTTTAAAAACTGAAATGGAGATGACCTTTTATTGTCCCCAAACCCTTCAATCTTTCCCTTGGATAGGAAACTAGATTCCATCTGTTTAGCATGGGCTTTCAGCCTCACTGCAATCTGATTCTATCACACTTCCCAGGCTTCCTTCCCGTTACTGTTGTCCCTCCCCCAAGCCCGACCACCTAGATCTCTCTTGAATTTATCACCCAATCCCCATCCCTCTATTGGCACTCTTGTTGGCTCAGCCTCCTATTAAAAGTGTGTCCACATTTTGACATACAGTCTCCAAATATGTATTGAGTGTCTAGTCCCATGGGGATGGCCTGTGTGAGGTGTTGGAGACAGGCCTGAGTGAGACGTGAATGTTGCCTTGTGGAAGGGGGTCTCAGACTCACATGCAGATGGTTTTCACACAATGCTGAAGGCTCCTGTAGACACCTTCAGTAAACCTCATGCATTTAGTGACAAATAAGTATTTGTTAAACAAAATGGGATTTAAGGCCATGTTAACTAACACAAACATGGATTCTAGATCCCTAAAATTAGATGTATGCCAAGATAAAACTCTGCAAAAAAAGCCAAGTAAACATAGGAAATGAATAGGCCCCTTTAACAAAGTATGGTCATTTACAACTCTTTTCTTGTGATGTCTTTGTCTGGTTTTGATGTTAGGATAATCTGGCCTCAAGAAAGGCAAGTTGAATATGACAGAAACCAGCACAGTATTGTGAAGCAATCATCTTCCAATTAAAAATAAATAATTTTTTTAAAAATTAAAAAAAAGAATCATTGACCTAAAATATTTTCCCAGGAGATAGTTCTCATCATCTGATGTGACCACTTAAACACATTTAATAGCACGTTTCAATAACACCAAACTTTGAATCTTGTGACACCATGGTGAACTCTCAGCTAAACTAGTTGTGAAATGTAATAAAAGAATCGAATAAAAAAAAAGGAGAGTTGAGCAAAGTGGTTTTTTTTGACAGCTTTATAATAGTCCATAATTTGCCATCACAACTTCCCCCTCTTCCTTTCGGGGGTGTGGAAGGCCCCAGGCTGTTGAAGATAGCGGTGGGATGAGAAGAACCAATCGATACACAGGAGAAAGTATACTTCAGACACATGCATTCAGAGCAGAGTGTGGGCCAGTGGAAGGGGGGGCCTCCGCTTTGTTCACCTTACCAACCTCAGGCACCTGATACACCCCAGTGCTTCAGCACAGCTCCTGACACATAAAGCAGGCACCCAGGTGTTGCTCTCCAAATTGCAAAAACACTTCTATCTTCCCCCTTAAAAAGCTGGGCCTGTCTCTTGCTAACAAAGCCCTATTTTATCTCCAGGCTATTTGTTTCCTTCTCCAACATGTTTTTATTATTTTAATTATTTATTTATCTGCACAGAGTCTTAGTTGCATCATGCAGGATTTTGATCTCCATTGCATCATGTGGGATCTTTAGTTGCAGCATGTGGGAGCTCGTTTCCTGACCAGGGATCAAACTTGGGCCACCTGCATTGGGAGCACAGAGTCTTAGCCACTGGACCACCAGTGAAGTCCCACCAAGGGAAGTCTTCCCACCAAGGAAGCCCCCTCCAACATCTTTTCTTGCCCTTTTCTCCGTGAAGGCTGCCTCTACCTTCATTTGAACCACAGTGACCAGTGGAAGAAGCTGTACAGGGCCAGTCCATGCAGAATCTGACCCATCCTGGATTCCAGACTCACCAGGGCCCATCTCCTAGGATGAAGTTACTACCAAAACTTCGACTGTACCTTTCTGGAGACCAGGTTCCTGAGAACCAGACCATGTTGTCTCAGGCCACAGCTAACACTATGTGAATCTGTCAGGTTTTTATATGCAGCCCAGCGCTGCAAATACACACCTAATTATCTCCTTCACCTTTTGCTCCTTTATATGTACTAACAGATCCTGGTGGCTTAGACGGCAAAGAATCCGCCTGCAATGCAGGAGACCCCGGTTGGAACCTGGGTTGAGAAGTTTCCCTGGAGAAGGGATAGGCTACCCAGCCCTGGAAAAGGGAGAGGCTACCCACTCCAGTATTCTTGGGCTTCCCCTGGTGGTTCAGACGGTGAAGAATTTGCCTGCAATGCGGGAGACCTTTGTTCACTCCCTGGGTTGGGAAGATCCCCTGGAGAAGGGAACAGCTACCCACACCAGCATTCTTGCATGGAGAATCCCCTTGGACAGAAGAGCCTGGCGGGCTATAGTACATGCAGTGGCAGAGTCAGACAGGACTGAGCGACTAAGCATAGCACATGTGCTAACTGAAAGTTAGGTATCCAATGCGACCCTCTGGCAGTCTTGGCGGCTGGCGTCCTCAGATCCTGTTTGCACAGCACCAGTTTTCCAGTTTCCCCTCAGAGAGCTCAGAGCCTTGGAAAGGCAGGCTGGCCCGATCGTTGCCCCAGGAGTGCTGGCTGGACCTCTCTTTGGCTGCCCTTTGTTGTTAAGTTTCTGTCACTATAGATACAGTACTTGGAAGTAACAGAACTGTCCTTGTTCTAATATCTTCTACAAATTCTTCCATTTGGCTCTCCTGCTTCTAAGTCAGTGAGACTAAATTTAAGTTCAGTTCTCCATGAGCACAACTTAGCAAAAGGCCATTTCGCATTATAAACAAGTATGGAGATTGCACCCCTGGTGGCTCAGACCGTAAAGAGTCTGCCTGCACTGCGGTAGACCTGAGTTTGATCCCTGGGTTGCCATGATCCCCTGGAGAAGGGCATGGCAACCCACTCCAGTATTCTTGCCTGGAGAATTCCATAGACAGAGGAGTCTGGCGGGCTGCAGTCCATGGGGTCGCAAACAGTCAGACACAACTGAACAACTAACTTTCAGGCTCCCAGTACCTGGTGAGAAGGATGTCCCGGCTGGAGTCAAGCCAGTTCAATTAAACTCCACCCAACAACCTCCTAGTTAGTTTAAGTTAGTCTAAGATGGTTCTCGGGCCATCTTGTGTCAACTTGAGTCAGCCAAATTCTCTGGGCCTCAGCTGTAAAATTAAAGTCTTATAGGTTATGATTGTATTTATTTTTATTTGTTTCATTTAAAATATTTTTGTTTTTGTTGTGCAGTCGCTAAGTTGTGTTGTGTCCAACTCTTTGTAGCCCCATGAACTGCAGCACACCAGGTTTCCCTGTCCATCACTGTCTCCTGGAGTTTGCTCAAACTAATGTCCATTGAGTCAGTGATGCCATCGAACTATCTCATTCTCTGTCGCCCTCTTCTCCTGCCCTCAATCTTTTCCAGCATCAGGGTCTTTTCCAATGAGTCGGCATTTCATATCAGGTGGCCAAGGTATTGGAGCTTCAGCTTCAGCATCAGTTCTTCCAATGAATATTCAGGGTTGATTTCCTTTAGGATTGACTAGTTTGATTTCCTTGCTGTCCTATAAAACATTTTTATTGAAGTATAGTTAATTTTCTATATTTTGTTAATTTCTGCTGTATAGCAAAGTGACTCAGAGATATAGATAAGATAGATATTCTTTTCCATTATGTCTTATTACAGGATATTGCATATAGATCTGTGTGCTATACAGTAGGATTTTGTTTTTCTATCCATCCTATATATAATCTTCTGTATCTCTTAATCCTAGACTCTCAGTTCTTCCCTTCCACGTCCCATCCTTTCAGCAACCACAAGTCTGTTCTCTATTATTTAGATTAGTGTCAGCTACTTGGTATGGAGCAGAGGTAAGTCACTGTGGGATCCCTTGTCCTGTCCCACTGATAGATTTACACAGATGAAACTTGATTTGAAATTAACATCAAGAGCAACTTGGGTGACTAATTAAAGCTTCTAATACTAAAAGGGGAGGGAGCATCATGGTTGCCAGAGGACTATCAGACATCATTTTTGGCAGAGGGGTGGGACCGGCTTGGGTCTTTTTTTTAGCTGCAGTTGATAGAGCCATTCTGTGGCCTTCTTCCAGATCTTTGAATCCTGCGGAGCTCCACCCAAACCATCCTCTTGGGAGTGTAGAGACACCCCTACTTCCTCCCTAATCCCAAAGTTTTCAGACTAGAGCAATGGAACTAATTTCTTGTTCTATAAGAGCAGGCCTGGGATTTCCCTGGTCCAGTGGTTAAGAATCCACCTTCCAATGCAGGGGACTCGGGTTTGATCCCCAGTCGGGAACTAACATCCCATGTGCTATCAGGCTACTGAGCTCACATGCCTCAACTAGAGGGCCCCTGGGCCATAAGTATAGAGCCCACGTGGTCTGGCACCTGGACACCACAATGAAAGATCCTGTGTGCCGCAACTAAGAGCCAAAAATAAATAAATAGATATTAAAAGAAAGAAAGAAAGAAAAAGAACAGCTCTAGCCATTGTCCTATCATACGTGTATATATGTGTCTGCTTACTGTTTGAAAGTATTAATTACTGCAGCATTCCCCATCGTATGCAATTCTTCCCCATTTGCCCCTGAGAGCTTGTCCCTGCCCTGGGTAGAGAGAGCAGTCACCGACTTCTGAAACAGCAAACCAAGATTGCAAATACTGAGTCATTAAATCTGCCTGTAAAACAGAGATTCAAATGACTTTGTGCAGCAAGTTTCCTATCACTACTGTGGGCCTGCGGGCTTCACTGGTGGCTCAGACAGTAAAGAATCTGCCTGCAATGTGGGAGACTTCGGGCTCGATCCCTGGGTCGGGGAGGTCCCCTGGATAAGGGAATGGCTACCCACTCTAGGAATCTTGCCTGGAGAATCCCACAGAGAGAGGAGCCTGGAGGGCTACAGTTGATGGGGTCACAAAGACTTGAACACGACTGAGTGATTAACGCTTTCACTTTCTTTTCACTATGGGCCTGGAGAAGAGGAGGAGGGGCAAGGATAATGAGGACAGAAGATTGTCAGTCTGAGAAATCTCAGTCCTCTCCCAGAGGAAGCCTCATTGCTCACCAGCGCCAGTGGGTCTCCAAGTCAGCACCCGGTCGTCTTCTCTGAGCTTCTCCAGTTGTCGGTGATCAGCACACAGCCGTCCATCTTTCAGACAGGGATGCTTGCCTCTTCCCTGACCTCCTCATGCGGACAACTCCCTCCCTGTTCAACAGCCCTGGACCCTTGTTGGCCACCCGGAAGCAGTACTTAGAGGTGAAGTGGGTCTCTAGATACGTCAAGGACGGATGGTGGGTTGAGAGGGCAAGTCAGCAGGCCCTGACCCAGGTGAGAAAATCTGAAACGGTTTGAAATCCTCCACTGAGGCAGCATGATGGTGGAACACATGGTTCTTATTACACGCACAGTTCCCTGGACTTTTCTCTATTTTCTTTGCCACCATCCTCATTCAATCTATCATCATTGTTTACAACTGGTCTCCCTGAGGCTACTCTTGTCTCCCTTCAACCCACAGAGCAGCTCGAGTGATTAATAACAAACACATTATCACAGACAGAGAAAACAAACTTATGGTTACCGAAAGGGGAAGGGCGGGGCGAGGTGGGGGGAGGCTTGGAGAGGGGTAAATTGGGAATTTGGGATATGCACTACTAGGTATAAAATTTCTCAGGTGCTGCTAGTGGTAAAGAATCTGCCTGCAAATGCAGGGGACGCAAGAGACACGGGTGTGATTCCTGAAGTCAGGAAGATCCCCTGGAGAAGGAAATGGCACCCCACTCCAGTAATCTTGACTGGAGTCAAGAATCCCATGGACAGAGGAGTCTGGCGGGCTACCGTCCATGGGGTCACAAAGAGTCGGACACGACTGAGTGACTGAGCGTAGCACATGTCTAACCAGCAAGGACCTACTGTATAGCACAGGGAACTCTATTTAGTATCTTTTAATAACCTATAATGGAAAAGAATCTGAAATGCTGAATCACTTTGCTGTACACCTAATTGTAAATCAGCTATATTTTAATTTTTAAAAAGTTTACAAAATCACCACATTATACCAACCATTTCTGTCTTTAATGGCTTCTCACTGCCCTAAGACTAAAGCTCAAGAACCTCCCACTGCCTGCAAGGCACGATGCGGTCTGGGCCCTGGCCTCCTCTTCAGCCTCACCTAAGCCCCATCCCCCTTGCTCATCTTGTCCTAGCCATGTTGGGTCTATGAACCAGTTTAGAATAAGCTAAATTCTTTCCCTCCCCAGGACCTGGCATTAAGTTTCCTTACTAGATGGAAAGTTCTTCTCTTGGATGTTCATATGACTACTCGTTCTCACTGGTCAGATCTCAGCTCCGTTGCTCCTTCTTGCTCTAAGATAACTGTTTCTTCTAGTCTCTATCTCCACACTCTTTATTTCCTTCGTAGCATTATCAAAATCTAAAATCTTATGCATTTGTTGATATTTATTATAGATTTCTTTCATCAGAACCCAAGCTCAGCAAGTTCAGGAGCAATCTATCTTGTTTTATCCAAGTGTCTAGCTCACTGCCTGGCACATATCAAATAGTCAATAAATATTTGTTGAATAAAAGATGTGCTAAAACAACACATTTACATGCATTTGCACACATAATATCACTCATACCGTGCTTAGCTTTGCAGGTGGCTCAGGGGTAAAGAATACCCTTGCCAAAGCAGGAGATGTGGGCTCAATCCTAGGTCATGAAGATCCTCTAAAAAAACAAAATAGCAACCCACTCCAGTATTCTGAAAAATCCCATGGACAGAGGAGCCTGGTGGGTTACTGTCCATAGGGTCGCAGAAGAGTTAGACACGACTTAGTGACTAAACAAAAACAACATCAAATAAAGTGCTTATTATACCCCAGGCATTGTTCTGAAAATGTTCTACCTGTTAACTCATTCAGTTCTCATGTAACTCTGAATAGGTGTTATTATTATCTCCAGTTCACAGCAGAGTCAACAGGCTGATTACCTATGTCCCCTAAGTTCACACAGTGAGTTAGGTAAAGCTGGGATTGAAGCCTAGCAGACTTTCTCCAGAGTCTGTGCTTTTAACCCATATGCTATGAAACCTCTGAACAAAGAAGAACATATTTGGCACATTTTTCGTTTTCTCGTGTGGAGACACTCTCAGCTGCCCACTCAATATCCACTTCAACCTCCTGCACCCTTGACTCTTGCCAACAGAACCCCTCTTTGGTCCAGCAAGGCAGTGTGGCCAGCCCCAGCACTAAGCCAGTCCTGGTAACTCCACTCCCATTTGCTCTTTACTCATATACTCAGCCTCTTTTTGCATGTAGGGATGGCATGTGACTTGGTTCTGCCCTGTGAGAGACCAGGAGGAGCTGACTAGGGGACATCCTCTTATAAAAGAGACTGGTGGGAGCTAAGAACTTACAGATACCATTTTTCTTCTTGCTGTATATATGGATTTGATTCTGGAGCAGTGGCAGCCATTTTGGGGCCATGAAACAATGAACATGAGAATCAGAGGCCAATGTGATCAGGACAGCAGACTTAAAGCGTGGTAAGAGTGTGAGTCTGATGACATCGTGAAACTGCTGGATGAAGCTGAGAATCACCCACTTCAGACATCCAGTTATAAGAGATAATCAAATATCCATAGGCAGCTATTTTTTTTTTAATAAACAGCTATATTAAGGTATAATTTAATTTTGGGACCATAAAATTCACCCATGTTAAGCATACTATTCTAGTTAATTTACAGAGTTGTGCAACCACTACCACAATCCAGCTTTAGAACATTCCCATCACCCCCAGAAGGTCCCTTGTGCCTGTCTACAGTCAATCTTCATTCTTACCCACAGTTCTTGGCAGTCACTAGTTTGTTTTTTCGTCTCTATAGATTTGCCTTTTCTGGACATTTCATAAAATGACATATGGATGTACAGATGGTAAAGAAACCCACACCCAGCTGACAGTAAAATGAAGGAAAAAGGATGGCCACCAATATGGTGTAAATAGAAAGAGCCCTCAATATCAGGACACCTCGTTCTGGCTCCAGCAGATGTGTGCCTTGGGTAAATTTTAAAATATCTCTGAGCTGCTTTTTCTCATCCATGAAATGAAGGGATTCCAGTGAATGGTTTTTGAACTCTCTTCCAGATCTTAGTTTCTAAACTATTTTCTTGAGAAATGTAGTTGAATTATTTCAGATAAAGCTGTATCATTCCATAAAAACTGACAACTCCACTCTTCTATGAATCTAAAGAGTTAATCATGGTAAGGTGAGTAATTCTGTAACTGGGAGAACTGAAGGTGTTATGAAATATCTATCAAGAAAGAGATAATTGTATGCAGGAGAGAATGAGTGAATTGTTACAAAAGGATGATATTGGATTGGACCACTTGTTGGAGAGAAGTGGGAAGGATGCTTAGAACATGTTCTGTTCATGGTACATTTGAATGCCTAGATAGGAACATTTCTACTGTAAAAGGGACACTGTGAATTAGAGTGTTGTCTCATGATTATAGATAAATAGGATCATGTTTTTCTTAAAAAGTTTGTTACTGTTTTTAAAGATGTGATGGTAAGATTGTGGTTGTAGATAAGAAGCCTTCTGGGGTAGTAGAACTATTATGTATCATGACTGTAATAATGGTTACACGAATCTACACATGCATCAAAATTCATGGAAACATACACACTGCAAAAAGGCAATTGTCCTGCATGTTCATTTAAAAAGTAAAATTCAAAAGACCCTTTACCTTTTAGAGATACATATTGAAGTATACAGTATCTAGTATTTGCTTCAAAATAATGTGAGAGGGAGGGGAGTGGTAGGCTACAGATAAAAGAAGATTGGCTGTGAGTTGATAATTTTTGAAACTAGGTGTCTTATACTCTCCAGGGGTTCAGTATGCTCTCTTCCCCCTTTCTGTGTCTGTTCAAAGATTTTCATCATAAAAAGTTAAAAATAAAAAGCATCGGTGAGCAAGAATAAATTTTCTTCCTGCTTGCACGTTTAAAAGAAGCTTATTTTTTATTTCCCAACTGATGACTCTCTCTAAGGGGAGATGTAGTCTATACAGGTAAAGTGGTGTCAAAGATATATCATCTCTTTATATAATGCATGCTTATTTCATGATGTGAGAATGGATATTTTTATGTATATGAAAGAGCTGAGCTGAATACATTTTAAAAATTACCTTTATATTAAATCAGAATTAATAACTACCATTTATTGAGACTCTTGAAAGTCCCTTGGACTGCAAGGAGATCAAACCAGTCAATCCTAAAGGAAATCAACCCTGAATATTCATTGGAAGGACTGATGCTGAAGCTGAAGCTCCAATACTTTGGTCACCTGATGCGAAGAGCTGATTCATTGAAAATGACCCTGATGCTGGGAAAGACTGAAGGCAGGAGGAGAAGGGGATGACAGAAGATGAGATAGTTGGATGGCATCACCAACTCCACGGACCTGAGTTTGAACAAACTCTGGGAAATAGTGAAGGACAGGGAAGCCTGATGTGCTGAGGTACATGGGGCCACAGAGAGTTGGACACAACTTAGCGACTGAACAACAACCACAACTTATTGAGCACTTGAGCATCCCAGGTGTCACAGCGGTAAAGAATCCACCTCCACTGCAGGAGCCATAAGAGACGTGAGTTCGATCCCTGAGCTGGGAAGATCCCCTGGAGAAGGAAATGGCAACCCATTCCAGTACTCTAGCCTGGGAAATGCCATGGATAGAAGAGCCTGGCGAGCTACAGTCCATGGGGTCGCAAAGAGTCGGACATTGAGTGAGCACACATGCATGCAGCATTGAGTACCTGTCTATTATAGTCATCAAAATAATTCTTCAACTAAAATACCCAGAATTTCTACTCCTCCCCCAGAAGATACTGTTTCCATTTCATGAAGGAGAGAACCAAAGCCTAGCAGGACTTGGTTGCATGTCTCACAAGTGAAGTTGGGATGCAAATCCACATCTGCTTTTAAAGAATGTGCTGACTCCCTGGGCAGTCAGATTTCCCAGCTGGATGCTGTTCCAAGCAGGATGCTTTGTTCAGGTTCTGGGTGTCCATCCTCCACTTCTGACTGCTTCTGGTCTAGCATCTCATGCCTGGGACTTTCTTCAGAGAGTTTCAGACTCCTAAGGATTTGCTCTGCTGAAGCCCAGAGAGCCAACAGTGTGCAGAGATTATTACATCCCCATAAACTGGCCCAAAGGCAGTGATTCTGTGCACTGGAGTACAGAAGTTCTGAGACAAACTCCGAGGAATAATGAACATATCTAGCTCCCCTGGGGATCAGGTGGGAGCAGAAGCATCGTTTGAAATCAGGTCCTTGTTCAGCATCTTCCACATCCCTGGCCCGCTTCCCCGACTCCCTCACTGGCTTCTTCTGGAAGGGTTTCCCTAGTAAATCACTTGCTCATGAACTGTTGTGTCAAGGGTTGTTTCTTGTGAACCCAACCAAGGACAACTTGTTTTTCCTATTTAGATGCAGAGGTTTTTGCTAGTAATTTCTTACCTAGGAAACACTTATGAGACTATGATGTGTTTTCATAGAGTTAAGTTCATAAAGTTAAGTTCTTTTGTGAGAGAAAAAGATACTAAAATAATTTTTTATTTTTTAAAAAAATTTATTTATTTATTTAGCTGCTCTGGGTCTTAGCTGCCGCATGTGGGATCTAATTTCCTAACAAGGGATAGAACCCAAGCCCCCTGCATTGGGAGTGCAAAGTTTTAGCCACTGGACTCCCAGGGAAGGTCCCATATATATTTCTGTATGCAGTTTCTGCAGTGACTGGAAATAGACATATCAAAGATAAAATATATTACCTGCTATGAAAATCATGTGCATGTTTGTGTGCTGAGTCACTTCAGTCACACCAGACTCTTTTCGACTCCATGGACTGTAGCCTTCCAGGCTCCTCTGTCCGTGGGATTCTCCAGGCAAGAACACTGGAGTGGGTTGCCATGCCCTCCTCCAGCGGATCTTCCCTACAGAGGGATCAAACCCGTGTCTCTGATGTCTCTTGCATTGGCAAGGGTGTTCTTAACCACTTGTGCCACCTGGGAAGTCCTATGAAGATTGTTCTGACCCATAATGAGAGGCTAAAAATATGTGCTCTTTGTTGCCGCAGCATCCACATAAGTGATCTAGCAGCACAGCCGAATCAGAATGGGCTTCTGCACGATCATCCAA
This sequence comes from Dama dama, assembly GCF_033118175.1. Classification (NCBI taxonomy): domain Eukaryota; kingdom Metazoa; phylum Chordata; class Mammalia; order Artiodactyla; family Cervidae; genus Dama; species Dama dama. Next base: position 19,310,579 of record NC_083686.1, on the reverse strand, counting down.
ATACCGTCTGCTGAACCAGCTCAGCTTTAGCCCCTGAAGTTGGGATGAGGGTTGGGAAGAGGGCCGGTTAGTGTGGGTTGAAGAGAAAAGACAGAATGGTTTGAGTAGGCTCAAAACTCTATCTTTGGGACTTCCCTAGTGGTCCAGTAGCTATGACGCTATCCTCCCAGTGCTGAGGGCCCAGGTTCTATCCCTGGTCAGGGAACTAGATCCTACATGCTACAGCTAAGAGTTTGCATGCCTCAACTAAGGAGTCTAGGTGCCACAACTAATGCCCAGCGCAGGCAAATATATGAATAAATATTTGAAACAAAACCGAAAACCTCGTCCTCAAAGCCTCCAAGCACAACGAGCACAATGCTTTCCAGTAAGCTCCTTCCTGGAAAGAAGGAACTGCATTTATGGAGAACGGAGCTCAATTGAGTCCTGTCTCCAAGGAGAAGGGGCTCTCCATTGGTAAAGTGGTCTCCTGCTGTGGTGTGGCGCCGGAGCAAACCGTGGCAATGAATAAGAATGTGATTCCGCATCTCAGTTGTGTGAATCCACAGACTGGCTCCTTCACACCTCTGAGGCTCTGTTTCTTATTCTGTACAATAAGACAATAATAAAAAAGACCTCATATTGCTGTTGAGGGAATTGTATTAGGCCCATAAGCCCCCAGAATGTGATGAGAGCTTAGTAAGTGATTCTTACATTAGCAGAGCTGCAAACGTTCTTCTCTGAATGTCTTTATTAAAGATATTGTGGTTGGAGAGATTGCAATGTACGCCCATGTATGCTGGGGGCAGGGACCATCGGCATCCTTTTAGAAAGAAATACAACAAATCAAGCACCACCACCCCCCCCCAAAAAAAAAAACTCCACCTGGGCTTCTGTAGCAGTTTGTTCTTATCTATGTTACAGTGTTTGATGTCGTATATTCTGATTTTTCTGTTAATGTGTCTCTCCATTACCAGGAGGAGAGCTTTTGGAGGGGCAGGCATCGTTTGCATCACTGTGTCCCCAACATTTAGCAGCTGATGCAGTAGGTGCTCAGTAAGTATTTGTTGTTAAATGAAAATAGAGCCTTATCCCAGTAACTGGGCTGTGGGTAGAATTATTCTGACTCAAACCAAAGAAGAAAAGAATTTATACAAAAATGTCCAATGTAAGAAAGGAAGGAAGGAAGAAAAAGAAAGAAAGAAAGAAATGAAGGAAAAAATAAAAGAAGGAAGGAAAGAAAGGAGGGGGAGAGAATGATGGAAGAAAAGAAAGAAAAAAGGAAAGAAAGAAAAAGAAACAATGGGATTTCATGATAGGAAATTTTAAGCAATTTAAAGCAGATCTAATCAATTCTGATATTATAATATATATGTGTCCATTAAAACTCAGAAAGTCTCTGTAACAACACGGAAAAAATAATTATGATGAAATACGGGTTTTTTCCTTTTTTTTTTTTTAAGGGGCCATGTAGCATGAGGAGAAGGGGGTGACAGAGGACGAGGTGGTTGGATGGCATCACCAACTCAATGGACATCAGTCTGAGCAAGCTACAGGAGATGGTGAAGGACAAGGAAGCCTGGCGTGTGGCAGTCCATGGGGTCACAAAGAGTCAGACGTGACTGAATGAGCAACTGTGGCTCATGGGATCTTAGTTCCCTGACCAGGCATCGAACCCAGACCACCTGCAGTGGAGGCAAGGAATCTTAACCACTGGACTGCCAAGTAAGTCCCTAATTATGATGAATTGTTCAGTAAAAAGAAAAACATGTTTTAATCTTAATGACGACATTAACTCTGTAAAAGTTACATAAATGCATACAGACAAGAACTGGCAGGGAAATATGTAGACATATGAAAACAGGCTATTTTATGGTCATGATGACATCATGGGTGAATTTTTAAAATTTTTAGTTTTTCATTAGTCTTGCTATAATATTTGTGTGTGTGTGTGTGTGTGAAGTCAAATAATGTTCTTAAATAAGGAGAGTAGCTAATCTTTCACTGCAGAACTCTCAGTTTTTCTAGAACAATGGCTTCTCCAGGTCTCTTTCAGCCCAGGAGTCTGGGATTTTCCAGCTCCTAGCTCTGCACTCTGAGACTCCCAGGACAGCTTCAGAAGCAATTGTTCGTACATATTGTCTGTGCTATCAAAACCCTGTGGAAAAACAGAGTTACAATAGAGCAGAATCAATACAAGTGGTGAAAGGGATGACCCCTACCTCTGAAGTACTCTCTAAACATTTACTGAATATTTGCTAATATGCCTATCACTGCCCTAAGTGCTGGGGATACAAAGCATGAACAGGGAACAAGATGAAGTTCTTGTCTCAAGGGAGATCAAAGCCCAGCAAGATAGGGAGACAGCAAATAAACAGCTACAGTGTGATATGGTAATTGCTATGGCAGAGCGTGGACTAGATGTGTGGGAAGGTTCCTTAGGGGAAAAGAATAGGAGGCTTCAGACTATCTGAAATCAAGGAGGGCTCATGTAAGGGCATAGAGAAATGTCATGGAACCCAAGAAGGAAGTGTATCCTGGATCTTGGGATTCAGGAAGCCCATCTGAAATACCTTAGGAACCAGAGCAGCTTGCAGTCTCGCCATTTCTTTCTCTTTCTCCATCTCTATCTCTTTCATTTCTTTGAGGATAATGGGGTCTTTTGTCTCCACTTCCCTTGGTGCATCTATTCCTTTCTCCAGACTCACCTCATTACTTGGTTTTCACAAGGTTCACCATGGATGATGCACCATGTCCAACTCTTTGCCACCTCATGGACTGTAGCCCGCCAGCTTCCTCTTGTCCAAGGGGATTCTCCAGGCCAGAATACTGGAGTGGGTTTCTATGCCCTCCTCCAGGGGATCTTTTAAACCCAGGGATCGAACCCAGGTCTCCCACACTGCAGAAGGATTCTTTACCATCTGAGCCACCAGGGAACCCCAAGAATACTGGAGTGAGTAGCCTATTCCTTCTCCAGGGGATCTTCCTGACCCAGGAATTGAACTGGGGTCTTCTGCATTGCAGGCGGATTCTTTACCAGCTTAGCTACTGGGAAAATTCCTATGGCTTTCCTCAAATGGTGCCAAGTTCCAGACTCTGTGTGACCTTCAGATCTAACAGTTACAGGTAATTAGAGTCATTGGGTTCCAATTTCAAATTCCTAAGAAAAAGAATGTAGTAGATGAATGTTGAATCAGGGCCAAATACAGCTGAGGGCAGGGTCACGTAGCCTACTGTCTACTCAGGAAGGGCCATGGTCCCGCATCACTAGAAAGGGGCATCTGGAAGCAAACTGACCAGGGCATCTCCTTTGTTGGAAAGCAAGGGACTTAAGATTTAGACTAGGGATGCTGTGGTCAAGAAGGTGTTTTTGAATTGAGTTTTGGGGTGACAGTGAGGGGTTAGACTAGAATAGGATGTAGATTTCAAATATAATTAGGAGGAAGAATCAATAAATGTGATTGGATGACAGAAGGAGGGTTGTAGGCTGAAACTCAGTCTGTCTCATCATTGTTTTAGCTCATCCTATTTATTAAGGAAACTTTTCAACTTCACTGTCCTTGGGAATACCAGAATTTTCTCTATAGACAAAACCAGGGAACTTCCACCTACCTCAGCAATAATACATTGTATTAACCACCAACTTCAACTGGAGAAGGAAATGGCAACCCCCTCCAGTATTCTTGTCTGGGAAATCCCATGGACAGAGGAGCCTGGCAGGCTGCAGTCCATGGGGTCGCAAAAAGTTGGACGTGACTGATTGACTGAGCACACACGGACGTCAACTGCAATAAAAGCAGAGTTACAGGAAACAGCCTGATTCCTCAGAGGAACTAGAGAATTCCACCTATTGTCCCAGCTTTTTGCTGTATTTCAAATCCACATGCTTGTGTACACGCTCACACACACACACACACACACACACACACACACACACACACACTAACATATATTCCAAACACTTTCATGAAATGATGCAGAGCATCTTTGTCTGGCTATATTTGTTTTATTTGTTTTGCATAATATATGGAATAAATTCACCAGGCTATTTGTTGGAGAGAATTACAGCCAGCATATGTGGTATGTTATACTCTGTATATATGTAAATATAGCTCATTTATAAACACAGTGATTGTGTGCATATGCATGTTTAAAATTAGATTTTTTTAAAACAGAGGATCCATCAGTTTATAAACTATTATTTTGCACGTTGGTCCTTTCCGTTCCCACTATTGTCAGCCTAATTCAGGACATTCAGCTCTTCCTAAGTTATTGCAGCAGCCCTGATGGACCATTCTATCCATGACCACCAGATTCAGCATCTTAAAGCGTCACTTGCATGATGACCCTCCTTGTTCACAAACCTTCCATGCTTCCCTGTTATGTACTACAGTCCAAAGTTTATGTCCTAGCACAAAACGCCAAGGGAATTTAGTACTTGCCAACTACCCAAGCTTCTCTGCTTCTCTGCTTCTCTGCCATGCATCAGCTAAATTGAACTACTTTACTACGAGATTCCTAAATACACATGAATCTTTTCGATCAGGATATAATTCTCCTTCGGCCTGGAGTGATTACTTTTCTTTCCTCTTCTGCAATGATCAAGCTAATTCTGTTTCTTCCACTGCATCTTTACTAATAAACCCGGTAAGAAGTGATTGTGGAGATTTCCCTGGTGGTCCAGTGGCCAAGAATTCACCTTCCAGGGGCTTCCCCAGTGGTCCAGTGGTTGGGAGTCTGCCTGCCAATGCAGGAGACACCGGTTCCATCCCTGACCTGGGAAGATCCCATTTGCTGCAAGGCAGCTAGGCCCATGTACTGCAGCTACTGAAGCCCTCGCCCCTAGAGCCTGTGCTCTGTAACAAGAGAGGCCCCTACTTGATGCAGCTAGAGGAATCCCACAGGCAACAATAAGGACCCAGTGCGGCGAAAATAATAATATCAATAATAATACTAAAATAAATTAACTTAAAAGAAGAACCCACCTTCCAAAGCAGGGGACTCGGGTTTGAAACCTGATTGGGAAACTAATGCCACTTGCCAGGGCGAGGGGGGGCTTGGGAGGATGTGGGGGAGTGTTGAGGGGTGGGGTGGGGTGATAGTGGTTGGGGCCCTAAGCCTAAGTGCCACAACCAGAGAGAAGCCCACTCCTCCAACGAAGACCTGATGCAGCCTGAATAATTAGATAATTGTTTTAAAAAGAAGTGATCACGCCTTCTTCTGCACCTCCAAAATATTTCACATGGATACTTTTCCCTCCCACGGATGTGTGAGCAGACGTCTCATCTCTCCTTCTAGATGGCACTACCTTTGCTCTTTCTCCATCTTTGCACACGCTGTGATTTATACCTATCTCCCCCACGCGCCCCTATACCCAGCACCCCGCCTGCCCAACCCTCACCTATATCAGTCAGTTGCTTCAAACAACAGAACCCAGGCTTGGCTTTCCTTAAGGAATTTGTTGGCAGGAACTCATGGAATAACAGGAAGCTGCTGGGAGAAATATCAGTAACCTCAGCTATGCAGATAACACCACCCTTATGGCAGAAAGTGAAGAGTAACTAAAAAGCCTCTTGATGAAAGTGAAAGAGGAGGGTGAAAAAGTTGGCTTAAAGCTCAACATTCAGAAAACTAAGATCATGGCATCCAGTCCCATCACTTCTTAGGAAATAGATGGGGAAACAATGGAAACAGTGTCAGACTTTATTTTTCTGGGCTCCAAAATCACTGCAGATGGTGATTGCAGCCATGAAATTAAAAGACGCTTACTCCTTGGAAGGAAAGTTATGACCAACCTAGATAGCATATTAAAAAGCAGAGACATTACTTTGCCAACAAAGGTCCGTCTAGTTAAGGCTATGGTTTTTCCAGTAGTCATGTATGGATGTGAGAGTTGGACTATAAAGAAAGCTGAGCACCAAAGAATTGATGCTTTTGAACTGTGGTGTTGGAGAAGACTCTTGAGAGTCCCTTGGACTGCAAGGAGATCCAACCAGTCCATCCTAAAGGAGATCAGTCCTGGGTGTTCATTGGAAGGACTGATGCTGAAGTTGAAACTCCAATATTTTGGCCACCTCATGCGAAGAGTTGACTCATTGGAAAAGACCCTGATGCTGGGAGGGATCGGGGGCAGGAGGAGAAGGGGACGACAGAGGATGAGATGGCTGGTTGGCATCACCAACTCAATGGACATGAGTTTGAGTAAACTCTGGGAGTTGGTGCTGGACAGGAAGGCCTGGTGTGCTGCGATTCATGGGGTCAGAAAGAGTCGGACATGACTGAGCGACTGAACTGAACTGAGAGGACCAAGATTGGAATGCAGACATGAATAGGGAACCAAGGAGGACCAAGGCCCAAAAGTGCAGCTATTGGTTACAGGACTCTGCCATCGCTGCTGCTGGGCACTATTGCCATTAGTAGGCACTGTCAGTACCATTGCCCACACTGGCTACAGGATGAGTTCTATCCAGTTTGCTCCTCTGCCACCAGATTCAGTATTGCGGGCAGGGAGTCTGACAGGCTGAACCCAGGGCTTGTGCTCCTGCCTCGGCTTCCAGGAAGGAAAGAAGTCTAAATGGAGCCTCTTACCTGCAGGAGACAAAGCTCTAGAGACCCAAAAGTGCACACACAACAAAGATTTTCTCTCAAATAAGAGAGCTAGGCAAGGTTATACCCCACAAAACACAAAGGTCAACCACAACTTCTGTTTCCTCCTCAATCCATGACTTTGAAGTCACCTCCTCTAAAAGGTTGGTATAAACTTCTCTCTCCTCCCTCCAGGAGAGGCTACGGACTCCCTCTCAGCTTGCAGAACATCCTAGAATTTCTCTATTACAACACCACATTGCACTTAATATAATTTTTTTTTCCTACTTGAAAATTAATTTCTTGAAAATGTAAAAGTATAAAGCCAAAACAGAAGCTCACTTATCATCTCATTTTTAACATTTTGGATTGAGTATTTTGATTTTTTCTTCTATTATACACATATTTTACTTATATTTACAGAGTTTGGATCACACTTGCCACATGACATATTTATGTACATCTCTCACCTCTAGTGGATTATGAAGTCCATGAAGGCAGAGACGATGGTGTTTCCTATCTTGTGTCTACCAGCTAGTAGCTCCTAGACAGTGTTTGACACCTGCTTGGCTCATGCTTGTTAAATAAACTGAAAAGTTTCTCAAGGGCAGAAGCCATGACCTGTAGAACTTTAAAATCATTATAAGACCTATTATACTATATTGCACATAGTAAATATTTTAACTTAATAGTTTTGAATTAAATCACTTGTCATATGTCAATATTAAATTTTGACATTTTCAGCTTCAAATATATATACATATGTATATTTTTTCCCCTTGGCTTTACAAATTTAGGAATAAGACCAAGAATGTGAATTACAGTAGCAAGTAATGAAACCGGCCTTTGTCTCTTCTTCCTCATCAGCAAATCATCAGGAATATTGAAGTCCCAAAATTTCTTTCTCCTTCCACCTGGTAGGGCCAGACAACTGTGAGGTTCTACTTAAATAGCCGTTCATTCTGCCATTCTATGGCTGATCTTTCCCATGGTCCATGTAAGGCATTAAAGATGGCAGCAGGGACTTCCCTGGAGGTCCAGTGATTAAGATTCTGTGCTCCTAATGTAGGGGGCCCAGGTTCGATTCCTGGTCAGGGAACGAGATCCCACCTGAGACAGTAAAGATCCTGCACTGCGCCTAAGACCTGGTGTTGCCACACACACACACGAAACGCAGGAAACTTACTGTCACTTCTGACGCTGAAAAGTAGGAGCTATTTCTCTGCTGCTCTGTATGCTGGGCCAGGCTTGTGGCTGTTTTGACCAAAAGAATATAGCGGAAGTGACGCTGTCCCAGTTTCCTCTTTGTCTCTCTTGGAACCCAGCCTCCATATTGTGAGGGAGCCTGAGTTTGGACACTTGCCAAGGTCCCTCTGAAAGAGAACTGAGGCCCCTGGTGGCCACCCAGGCTGAGTGCTCAGCTGACAGCTGGCTGTGGGAGGAGGCTGACTTGAGAGTAACCCTCCTCCCAGTCAAGCTGTCCCAGCAGATGCTACATGGAGCAAGAAGGATGACCTGTCCCAGCCTTAATCCTCTTGGGGTTGTTCAGTCACTCATTTGTGTCTGACGCTTTGTGATTCCATGGACTGAAGCACACCAGGCTTCCCTGTCCTTCACCATCTCCCGGAGCTTGCTCAAACTCATGTCCACTGAGTCGGTGATGCCATCCAACCATCTCATCCTCTGTCGTCCCCTTCTCCTCCCACCTTCAATCTTTCTCAGCATCAGGGTCTTTTCCGATGAGTCAGCTCTTCGCTTTAGGGGGCCAAGTACTGGAGCTTTAGCTTCAGCATCAGTCCTTCCAATGAATATTCAGGGTTAATTTTCTTTAGGATGGACTGGTTTGATCTACTTCCAGTCCAAACAACTCTGAAGAGTTTTCTCCAGCACCACAGTTCAAAAACATCAATTCTTCAGTGCTCAACCTTCTTTATGGTCCAACTCTCACATCCGTACGTGACTACTGGAAAAACCATAGCTTTGACTATGCTTAATCCTGACTTGATATCAAAATGGTGAGCAAATAAATGGTTCATGTTTTAAGCCACTAACTTCTGGAATAGTTTGTGACACAGCAACATATAACTGATACAACCCCCAGAGTTGACCCTGATTCTCTCCTAGAGATAGAAGGGAGATCATGTGCCTCTGGGGCAACAGCAAGAAATTTGCTATTCCCATTTCTAATTCCTTCCTGAGTTGTATCAGGGAACTCAGAAGTTGAAGTGGCACATTTAAGTATCTCGTTTTTTAAAAATCAATATTTATTTATTTGGCTGTGTTGGGTCTTAGTTTCTGCATGTGGAATCTGTAGTTGTGGCATGTGAACTCTTAGTGAGGTATGTGGGGTCTATCCCTGCTGAGGGATTGAATCCTGGGCGCCCAGCACTGGGAGTGTGGAGTCTTAGCCCCTGGACCACCAGGGAAGTCCTTAAGTGTCTCATTGAGAAGAATCATTTAACAACTGACCAGTGCTTCAAGAGAAACCTAGGGCCCTCAGCTTTGCCTCCCACAGAGTCATCTCTCTAAACCTCCAAGGCATTGCTCAAGAGAGCCAGAGTGGCCTTGATGACCCCTTCTTGTTTAGAAGTCCTCATTATGGCTTCTAGGAGCCCAACTAGCAGTCCTCCAAATCTTCTCTGTTTTTTCCTCCAAAAGATTCATCAGATCTCTGTGAAATTAGGATTCCAGTTAGCCCTGGTAGATAGGCCCAGCCCCCTCTGATGTCCACACCTTAGTTACATTTGCATAATGTCCAAAGTGCCTTACTAATCCCAACTGTTTGCAACTCTAATAACCTTTGACTCTTTGCAAGCAACATAACTCTTTGCAAGCTTCTCAGACTCTCAGTAGCTCATTGTAAAGAGACTCAGTATCTTACTTTCCCTTGCATTTTGTGATCCCCTATTTAAATTTCTTTTGCCTGATGCTTTGGCTGTCTGCTTTGGATGACACCCCAGCATCTTAAATCCAGAGCTCTCTTCTGCTTCAGCAGCCCCCATGGTGTAATTTCCTCTTTTAATTCTGAAGGGCTGCAGTAGGATATCAGGGCATCCTGGGGTTGGGGAGAACCCCAGGGGAATGATTTAGATCAATCCTCTGCCTTCAGGTGGGATTACATGCACAAATAATTCAGCACATAAAAATAACAAGAAATATTTATCTCACTAAAAGATATCGGAGACTCTCTTGTAATCCACAATATTTTACCCTAATCTAAAGCCTCCAGGGTTGGGACTGAAGCACTTATTAAAAAGTGGACTGGGTCCTCTGCAAACTTGGGTCTCTACCAACACTAGGGGAGGCACACATTCATCTAAAAGAGGGGAGGGAGGGCTTCCCTGGTGGTGCAGAGGTTGAGAATCCGCCTGCCTATGCAGGGGACATGGGTTCCATTCCTGGTCCAGGAAGATTCCACATGTCATGGGGCTAATAAGCCCGTGGACACAACTGCTGAAGCTTGTGTGCCTAGAGCCCTTGCTCCGAAACAAGAGAAGTCAAGGCAATGAGAAGCCCAAGCACTGCAACTGGAGAGTAGAACCTACTCACATCAACTAGAGAAAGCCCATACATAGCAATGAAGATCCAGCACAACCAAAAATAAATACATAACTTTTTAAAAGAGTAAAATAGGGAAGGGGTGGTGTTCAGGGTCTTGATTAAACTAGTTCCACTAAGAATCCTTTTAGGAAAAGCAGTCAATCATACAGATGGGGACATTTTTAAGAGTAAAAGGATTTGCTTTTGATAATTATGTCATGGCAACAGTTACAAACTGGGACTGTCCCAGTCAAACTCAGATGTATGGTCACCCTGTATTTGGGAGGACCTAAGAACATGTGGGATGGGAGGAGGAGTGAGGTAGGACAGATGTAAGAAGGAAAAAGTGTTCTAACACCCATCTTCCGTGTCCTTTGGAGTTTTTAGGCCCATGGTTCTTGCATTAAAATTGTCCAAGGAGCTTTAAAAAAAAAATCAAACCCAAGACTCCAGCCTAGACCAATTGAGCCAGAAACTCTGCTTGTGAAGACATGCCTTGAACATTCCCAGGTGATTTTAATGCACAGGCAAAATTGAGAACCCTGCTCGGGACCTTTGAGGAGAGCCTCAATTCATACCTGTTAAGTTTGACACAATGTTTAGGTTATGTTGAGTTGCAAAGAACAGAAGACCCCAGTAATCAATAAGGAGGTTTGCTCATTTAAATAAAAGTCTAAGGTAGGTTGAAGCTAGGCTTGGTTAACTCAATGGCTCAATGACATCATCAAAGTCTTACATTCTTGAAACTTTGTGCATTTTGTCACTTAGTAATGTCTGGGAACAATAAGGGCAGGTTGATATCATGTGGTTTTATGTTGACTAATCACATGCTCTTTGTGTCCTGATGAACAGCAAGGTCTTGACTTAGCAGGCACCCAGCAATTGTTGATTGAATAAATATTAGTTCTTCCCATAAAAAAAATCATACATCCTTCTGCCTTTTCCCTATGTCATCCTAATTTGTTGGTTTATTTCTGGGGTAGTTACCTTCACAGTCATGAGATAGCTTCCACAGTCCTAGACATCAAACTCGGCCATGGAGTCTTGAAGTACTGTTTGTTTCATCCCTGTGTCTTTCTAAGATCTAAAAGACTTTCCTAGAAGCTCCCCAGCAGACTTGTCTCCTGTTGCATTAGCTGACCTGGGTCATTTGCCACAAAGCAATCACTGGCAAAGAGAATAAAGTCACCATGATTGGCTCGGATAGTTCAGGGCTTTTACCACTGGACTGGGGGAGGGTCTTCTTCCAGGAGTTCTGCGGCAAGTAAGGAAGAATGTACAGGAACCAAGAGTGTCTGCAATACCTAACTGTGCCCCAGGTCAGAACAACTGCAGCAAACCCAGCAAGGTGGCTTGTGGATAGGAACACCCACCCTCCTTGGGTGGTTTTGTGCATCACATTGAGATAGTGTAAACTGAAGGGCTGCACATTATGTACTACTCTAAAATCATGTATTTTTACTTTTTATTATTTTTAAGTTGAAGTATAGCTGATTTACCATGTTGTGTTAGTTTCAGGTGTATAGCAAAGGGACTCAGTTATACATATATGATTATATATATGTATCTGTTCTTTTTCAATTCCCTTATAGCTTATTATAAAATACTGAATATAGTTCCCTGTGCTATGCAATGGGTCCTTGTTGGTTACCTATTTTTTTATCTAGTAGTGTGTATCTGTCAATCCCAGACTCCTAACTTATCCCTCTCCCCTCCTTTCCCTTTTCGGTAACCACAAGTTTGTGTTCTATGCCTGTGCATCTATTTCTGTTTCATAACGAAGTTCATTTGCATCATTTTTTTAGATTCTACACATAAGTGGTATGATTTTTTTCTAGAATTTCATTTTACAGAAGGAAAAATGAAAGTGCTAGTCGTTCCTTCATGTCCAACTCTTTGTGACTCTATGGACTGTGGTCCACCAGGCTCCTATGTCCACGGCATTTCCCAGGCAAGAACACTGGAGTGGATTGCCATTCCCTTCTCCGGGGGATCCTCCCGGCTCAGAAATCGAACTTGGGTCTCCTGCATTGTAGGCAGATGTTTTACCTCTTTACTGTTGGAGCCAGAAGGAAAGACGAAGGCACAGGAAAATGGGATGCTCTCATCAAGCTCACCCAGCTGGTCCAGAAGCCATCTGAAGCGCTGGCTGCTGTGCCCCACAGGTGATGGTTCTGCCGGCTCGTCCCGTCATCCGGTTTCCTGGGGCTCAGCCAGGGAGTCTTCCAGGAAGAGGGTTAGAAGGAAAGTGAAGTCGCTCAGTCACGTCCAACTCTTCGTGACTCCGTGGACTGTAGCCCACCAGGCTCCTTTGTCCATGGGATTTTCCAGGCAAGAGTACTGGAGTGGGTTGCCATTTCCTTCTCTGTCAGGGAATGTTTGACGGGAGGATTCCTACGTGCTGTCTCTCATGAGTCCTTTGTCCCTCTTCAAGCGGAACAGCACGCTGCTCCCAGGGACTGAGGTCATTGTGTGAGGCAAGCATGAGTCTCCTTTAGTAAACATTCTCCTTAGGACAAAACAGCTTAATCTCCCTTCCCCTTACTTGAGATATAGATTGTCTCCTGACCTTATGACTAACGTTACCCCTTGTTCCCTTGGTAACGGTTGCTGTACATTTGGTTTTCTGATCTCTATCATTTCCGAAAGAAGTTTCTTGTACTGCAGCCTATATATACTCATAGAAAAATCATTAAAGCACCTTTGCTCCACCAGAGCTTAGGTCCCCGGGTCTTTTTTGTCTCTCTCTCTCTCTCTTTCTCTCTCTCTCTCTTTCACTTTCTTATCGTTGACTCCATACCACAAGGTTCCGGTCCATTAAAGGACCCCAACACTTCTCCAGGGTATCTTCCCGACCCAGGTATTGAACCCGGGTCTCCCATGTTTCAGGCAAACGCTTTACCATCTGAGCCACCAGTGATGTGGGTAAGGAGAAGGTATGATGTAAATATAAAGCAGAAATGGAATGGACTCTT